>NC_056737.1:1915517771-1915587462 GCF_019279795.1 Protopterus annectens
GCTAACTGATACAGAATGTATCAATTTATTTCTTCTCTCCTCTTGTGTTTATCTGTAGTGTGTGTTCTTATGGTAAGGATGTAGATTTTTTTTTAATACATTTCTACTGTAGCAGATCTTCAGTATTAGAATTATGAGCTATGGTGTTTAGCAACATTAATAGGAGAACAATGGATCCTGGAACAAAAGAAAAAAAGAGATCCTAGTCACAATAGCTATAAACAATCTACATGTTTATACAAGAAATATACTGAAATTAGTTTTTTCCACTCAGCAATATACATCCAACATTTCAGACCATGTATAATGTAATATGGAGTTGTTATTCTTGCTTCTGTAACCATTTTACTAATTAAGCTCACTAACAATCAATTGGTTCATAGGTAGGTACTAGGCTATTGGCCCTAGGGCCTATATAAGCCTATCCAAAGGTACCCTGGCTTTCGCCACCCAAGAAAATTATTTTCATGTGCCACTGTCGAGCAGAGCCACAGAAGTGATCCCCGGGGTGAATTTCCTATCTCCCATCCAGTCATCAAGATTTTTATTGAACAGTGCTAATGAGGAGCTTTGTTTGATATAGATAGGTAGTTTGTTCCAGAGTATGGGAAGTCTCTGGGACAGGAATCTATCCCTCCAGCATGTTGTGTTTATTGTGGTGACGAGGTTTAGGTCCCTAGAGCGTGTAGCTCGTAGGGATTTCTTTAAGTGGAGCATGTCTAAAAGTTCTGGGTTTGACATAGCTTTGTGTGTTAGGCAGAGATCGCCTCTGAGTAGGCGATATGCAACGGAGTAAAGCTGCAGTTTTTTGAGACAGTCTGCATAGGGCATCTCTTTGAGGCCGGTAATCCTCTTTGTGAGGTATTTCTGTGGCCTTTCCAGTTGTTGTACATATGTTGTGAGGCACATACCAAAAGGGGGCATTGTACTCTATAATGGGTCTAATGAGTGACGAGTAGAGGGGAACAATGACCTCTTTTTTCCTGGATGAGAAACCTTTTGTGATGAGGTGTGCCACATAGAAGGATTTCCTGACTACTGTGGTGATGTGATTATCAAAGGAGAGACTACTGTCCACCTGTGTCAGAAGGTCTCTTATCACACTTTCGGTGTTAAGTAGACTACCACTATGTGGTAGTTCATGGGTACTGAGTTTTTACCAAAAGGAATGACAATGCACTTTTTGGCATTGAGCTTGAGGCCATGGCTTTGACACCAGGCATCTGTCTCAGCAAGGCCCTTTTGTAGGATGTCCACATCTTTTGGAGTTTTGATTATGGCTCCTAGTTTGCAGTCATCTGCAGACTTCATTAGCCAAAGACCTTCTGTGTTGGCCTGTACTTCAGAGAAGTAGATACCAAACAGGCGAGATCTAGATAGGCTGTGTGAACCACCTTACCCTCATATACAGCTTTGGTGACTGCTTCAAAGAAGTCTGTCAGGTTTAGGAGACATGATCTGTCTTTTACAAACCCGAACTGGGTGGGGTCCTGAGTTGGAGATTACCAATGTCATTGTTTATAAGTTCCATGATGATACGCTCCATAGCCTTGCAGACCAGGCTTGTTAGGCTAATGGGGCGGTAGTTTCCGGGGTCTGTGGTGGCTCCCCCTTTGTGGAGTGGGATAACTGTCGCTGTGCTCCATTCAGTGGGCACATAGCCTGAGGTGAGGCTATGATTGAACATGGTACTTAGGTGGGGTGCCAGTTCGTTCTGTAGTTCATGTAGAACACAGCCTGGGATGTCATCAGGTCCCATGGATGCTGTGTTCTTGGCTTTGGATAGTGTGTTTTTTACCTGTGCAGCAGTGATTACAGGAACTTTGCATTCTTCTGGTATAAAGATTGGCCCTTTACAGGATGACAGAGGGGTAAAGTTAGCACTGAACCTATCTGCCAGGATGTTGGCAATATCTGTTGGTTCTGGATATTTAGTGCCATTGTGCTGTAACTCAGAGCAGATCTGAGTGTTGCATTGAGATTCTTGACATAGCTATAGAATGCTTTGTGGGTGTCTTTAGAGTCAGTGGTGATTTTGTTTTCATAACTAGCTTTGGAGGATTTTATGAGGGATCTCAGCTTCTTACTGAAGCTGACCAGGGAGTTTCTCCAATAATGGGATTTTACTCTTTTTTGCAACAGTTTCTTTCTTCTGTTGTAGAGTTTGTTTATGGCAGGGGACCACCAGATTGGCTTCCTTTTTTGGAGGATAGCATCTTGGTTCTGTTAGGGATTGCACGATCCATGCACTCATGTAAGTGCTTATAAAGTGCATTTGTGTAGGATTCAGCAGTCATACCTCTATTGTCCATCAGCATGGGTGTCGTGAAGTTTGCCACTTCTGTCTTAAGAAGCGTGAAGTTGGCTTTGGAGAAATTTTTTACTGTGGTTTCCCTAATGGGGGGTTGGGGAGGGATGTAGATGTCTAGGGTGATTAGCTTATGGTCGGATCTGACCAATGAGGAATTGACCTCTGGTGTGGAGCACCGGTTGCCCATGTTGGTAATAACCAGGTCTAGGATATTGCTGCCCCTGGTGGGGGTGTGGATGAGTTGATCCATGGCATTGAAATTTATGAATTCCAGAAAACGTTGAGCACAAGAGTTGGTACATGAGTAGTTTTCCCAGTTAATGGTAAGTTTGTTGAAATCGCCCATTATTAGGGTGTTAGGTTGTACCCTAATATTTTCCAGTGTATTAAGAAATGAGGAGTGGGAATCCTGGGGCATGGTGGGGGATCTGTAGCAAGCTACAATTTGGATTGCGGTCTTGCCCAGAGTTAGTTGCACTTGGATAATCTCGGATGCATTATGCTGAGCAACTAGCCTGGAGGTGTGGATATCCTTAATGAATATGAACACGCCTCCGCCTTTAGTGTTTCGGTCCAGGTTAGGTGGCCAAAGGGTGTGGTATGAATTATAGCCTGGTAATGCAGGGGTACTCTCTGGAGCCTTGAACCAGGTTTCTGTCACTGCACAGATGTCAATGTTCTCCATTTTAAGGAGTGCCTCGAGAGAGTGCATTTTGAGGTTTAGACTTCTAGCATTGAGTAGCAATACCCTCAGATTCTTTTTGCCTGTACCTGTTAGGGTGGTGAATTTGTCATTTGAACCTTACCTAAAAAAGGCACTATAGGGGTGGCTAGAGCCTTAGCCAGTATCTGGAATCCCAGGGGCGACAGGTGCAGGCCATCTCTGGCAAAGCATCGTGGCTTGTCGATCATGTCATCCCAGGCAGACAGATACTGGATCCCCTTAGAATGACACCAGAAGCTTGGCCAATTGTTGAAGTCAATCATTTTGTCCTTGTACTGTGGTATCATTCTGGGTGATGGTAGGATGCTACTCAGGGCTAGGGTCGTACTTGCCTAGGCTACAAGATCGGACAGCTCCTCCATGTCCCTTTTCATGTAGTCCAAGGAGGTATGTCTCAGGTCATTCACACCAACATGGACAATGACAGAGTCATATTTGTACCTGTTGTGGAGTGACCTGAGTGCATGCGTTATGTGGCAGATCCTGGCACCCGACAGGCAGCTGACAGTAACTTTCTCCTTGTTTAGCCTGGTGAGTGGAACATCAGTGTGCCTGACTATAGAGTCACCTATGACTAGAGTGTTGGGTACGTTGTTATGCCTTATGGGCTGTGGTTGAGTGGCACACTGAGTTTGTGGGCTATGTGTCATTTGGGTTGTGTTGGGGGGTGGAGGTTGCTTGTGTTTCTGCTTTGGAGGTCCCTGTTGCTTGGGCAGGTTTTACTGAGAACCTCGACGAATGTAGGTGTGTGTTTTGTGTTTCTATGTGTGTGTTTTGGTGGTGTAGGTTTTGAGGGACTATGTGCTGAGTGTGGTGTGGTGCAAGTGTTTACCTTCTCCTCTTGACTGTCTAGTCCAGTCTTGGGTGAAGAGAGCTTTGCTTCCAGTTTGGCTATATAAGTGCATCTCTCACAGGTTGTAGTGTTGGGTGGTAGGAGGAGGGGGTTGTCTGTGTACATGAGGCAATTACTGCATTGCCCCAAGATGCCGAGGTTCATCAGGTAGACAGGAGAAAACACCGGGAGCTAACCCTTACACATGCCTGGATAGGTGCTTATTTGTTAAGTACTAGAAACTGTTTTCCTCTAGACAATGAGGAAAGTTGAGTGCTGTAGTAATTTGTAGCTTATTTAGTGCTTAAAATAAGTTCTGAACAAGTGCTGAAACAAAAAACTGGCTAGTTCTAAGAAACAAAATTAAGCTAGAAGGCTTCCCTCCAACACAGAAAGGCTTGGGCCCTAGAAGCCTACAAATAGTCCTGGACACAGCAAATCTATATCCAGGCTAGACTACCCATAGGAAAGGGAGGAAACAAGCTTAGAAAACATTTTTTTTTTTTTAGTGGAAAGAGAGAAAGGAGTAGCCGAAACTAAGCTGACTGGCCTTCTCAAATGTTCTCCCTGTCCTGGGTAGAATGAGGTAATGACACTAGACTGGGAGGAGGGTCCCAGATCAAATTTACACTAGGGGCGGGCAACTGCAAAGCCACCAACTATAAAAACACTATACCAACAGGTACGGAGGGTGGGAAACAAACTGCAGAAATGTTTCTCACAGCTGAAAAACAGCTGTGAGCCTTTAAATGAAAGTTTTAAACAGCTAAAGGAGCCTCTAGAAAAAAGAGTTTAACTGCAACAAGTTATCAGAAACAAACAACCCGCCAGATGCTTAATAAAAGTGGACAAATTCCAGTTAATACCTCACACACAGTGAAACTAGCTAGACAAATACACAGTAGACAAAGTGCTATAAATAACAAAGAAAGAAATAAAGAACAAAATAAACAAAAAACAGGATACTTAATGTTATATATTATAGCTCCGAGTTTGCTCAGTGTCCTTCCTTCAATTAGCTCAGTGTGAAATGGCAGAACACTCACAACTGAACTTCTTAGGTAACAGAAAGTTGAAACCTGAGACAGCTTTTAAGAAAGAAATCTCAAAAGAACCAATGAGGTGCTTAGTCTAAGCTGTAGTTCAGATGACCTCAGTCAGCCAATGACCTCAAACAATTCTCTCTCACTGAAATGCCTGATGGCTTTGGCTAAACCAAGATGTCCCTGAATATGTGCTCAGACACACAGCCTCCACAAACACTAGGCCCAAATACAAGCCTGAATATGGAAATGCTACAAATATCCCCACTACTTAGAAACAAACTGCAGAAATGTTTCTCACAGCTGAAAAGCAGCAGTGAGCCTTTAAATGAAAGTTTTAAACAGCTAAAGGAGCCTCTAGAAAAAGAGTTTAACTGCAACAAGTTATCAGAAACAAACAACCCAACAGATGCTTAATAAAAGTGGACAAATTCCAGTTAATACCTCACACACAGTGAAACTAGCTAGAAAAATACACAGTACACAAAGTGCTATAAATAACAAAGAAATAAAGAACAAAATGAACAAAAAACAGGATACTTAATGTTATATATTATAGCTCCAAGTTTGCTCAGTGTCCTTCCTTCGATTAGCTCAGTTTGAAATGGCAGAACACTCACAACTGAACTTCTTAGGTAACAGAAAGTTGAAACCTGAGACAGCTTTTAAGCAAGAAATCTCAAAAGAACCAACGAGGTGCTTAGTCTAAGCTGTAGTCCAGGTGACCTTAGTCAGCCAATGACCTCAAACAATTCTCTCTCACTGAAATGCCTGATGGCTTTGGCTAAAGCAAGATGTCCCTGAATATGTGCTCAGACACACAGCCTTTACAAACAGTAGGCCCAAATACAAGCCTGAATATGGAAATGCTACAAATATCCCCACTACTTAGAAACAAACAGCAGAAATGTTTCTCACAGCTGAAAAGCAGCAGTGAGCCTTTAAATGAAAGTTTTAAACAGCTAAAGGAGCCTATAGAAAAAAGAGTTTAACTGCAACAAGTTATCAGAAACAAACAACCCAACAGATGCTTAATAAAAGTGGACAAATTCCAGTTAATACCTCACACAAAGTGAAACTAGGTAGAAAAATACACAGTACACAAAGTGCTATAAATAACAAAGAAATAAAGAACAAAATAAAGAAAAAACAGGATACTTAATGTTATATATTATAGCTCTGAGTTTGCTCAGTGTCCTTCCTTCGTTTAGCTCAGTGTGAAATGGCAGAACACTCACAACTGAACTTCCTAGGTAACAGAAAGTTGAAACCTGAGACAGCTTTTAAGAAAGAAATCTCAAAAGAACCAATGAGATGCTTAGTCTAAGCTGTAGTCCAGGTGACCTCAATCAGCCAATGACCTCAAACAATTCTGTCTTACTGAAATGCCTGATGGCTTTGGCTAAACCAGGATGTCCCTGAATATGTGCTCAGACACACAGCCTCCACAAACACTAGGCCCAAATACAAGCTTGAATATGGAAATGCTACAAATATCCCTACTACTTAGAAACAAACTACACAAATGTTTCTCACAGCTGAAAAGCAGCAGTGAGCTTTTAAATGAAAGTTTTAAACAGCTAAAGGAGCCTCTAGAAAAAAGAGTTTAACTGCAACAAGTTATCAGAAACAAACAACCCAACAGATGCTTAATAAATGTGGACAATTTCCAGTTAAAACCTCACACAGTGAAACTAGCTAGAAAAATACAAAGTACACAAAGTGCTATAAATAACAAAGAAATAAAGAACAAAATAAAGAAAAAACAGGATACTTAATGTTATATATTATAGCTCCGAGTTTGCTCAGTGTCCTTCCTTCGATTAGCTCAGTGTGAAATGGCAGAACACTCACAACTGAACTTCTTAGGTAACAGAAAGTTGAAACCTGAGACAGCTTTTAAGAAAGAAATCTCAAAAGAACCAATGAAGTGCTTAGTCTAAGCTGTAGTCCAGGTGACCTCAGTCAGCCAATTACCTCAAACAATTCTCTCTCAATGAAATGCCTGATGGCTTTGGCTAAACCAAGATGTCCCTGAATATGTGCTCAGACACACAGCCTCCACAAACACTAGGCCCAAATACAAGCCTGAATATGGAAATGCTACAAATATCCCCACTACTTAGAAACAAACTGCAGAAATGTTTCTCACAGCTGAAAAGCAGCAGTGAGCCTTTAAATGAAAGTTTTAAACAGCTAAAGGAGCCTCTAGAAAAAAGAGTTTAACTGCAACAAGTTATCAGAAACAAACAACCCAACAGATGCTTAATAAAAGTGGACAATTTCCAGTTAATACTTCACACACAGTGGAACTAGCTAGAAAAATACACAGTACACAAAGTGCTTTAAATAAAGAAATAAAGAACAAAATTAACAAAAAACAGGATACCTAATGTTATATATTATAGCTCCGAATTTGTTCAGTGTCCTTCCTTCGATTAGCTCAGTGTGAAATGGCAGAACACTCACAACTGAACTTCTTAGGTAACAGAAAGTTGAAACCTGAGACAGCTTTTAAGAAAGAAATCTCAAAAGAACCAATGAGGTGCTTAGTCTTAGCTGTAGTCCAGGTGACCTCAGTCAGCCAATGACCTCAAACAATTCTCTCTCACTGAAATGCCTGATGGCTTTGGCTAAACCAGGATGTCCCTGAATATGTGCTCAGACACACAGCCTCCACAAACACTAGGCCCAAATACTAGCCTGAATATGGAAATGCTACAAATATCCCCACTACTTAGAGACAAGCTGCATTAATGTTTCTCACAGCTGAAAAGCAGCAGTGAGCCTTTAAATGAAAGTTTTAAACAGCTAAAGGACTCTCTAGAAAAAAAGAGTTTAACTGCAACAAGTTATCAAGGGAGGTCCATGAATCTAAATAGATTTTTAAATATTGCTCCTGCAAGCCAAGTTAAATGAGGGTAATTTGTAACCCTTTAAGTGGTCAATATTAGCAAGTCTCTGCAATGTTATGTAATTTCTGCTGCATTCTTTGTTTCCTCTTTCTGTCTAGCCACCGTGTTTTTATCTTGTATTACTCATTTGATAGAGTAGTTGATTCCTTTATCATAAGGGGAACTGGGTCTTCCATTCTCTTATGTGTTTCTTGGCAAGTAATGCAATAGTTTAATTTAATCCCAATATAATGTTTAGACCAAGAGGAATGGTCAAAGTTTGTTTGTTTGTGTCTTTCGGCTTTTCCCGGTTAGGGGTCGCCACAGCAGAACTCCAGTCCGCTAATGATTGGCAGTAGATTTTTACGTGCTGGCTTGCCGGGCCTAATGCACAACCTTCAATGAAGGAACGTCCATTCATGCATGTCGCCACACAGAAGACGCTCTAACTGAGAATCTAACGGGCAACGTCAAACTGTGAGGCGACAGCGCTACCACAGCACCACCACCACAGTCAGGAATGGTACTAAAAATAAGGGGACATCCAGTGTTAACTTGTCAGGCTACAGTTGATTTAAAAGAGATTGTGCTAGAAATTTGCGTAGTGTAAGGTAAGCAGCAAATGTATGTTTTCATCTCCTAATTACTGCATCTTACACCTCTAACACTCTGAATTCATAGCAGAAATGATGATGATGGTGTGTAAAGTACTTGTCATCAGGAAAACCTAAACTTCACAAAAAAGGTGGAATATCCACAGCAACATAAAATTCTGACCTAAATTACTGGAAATATAAGCATTCCAAGATTTTTTTCCAGGCTGTGCTTAACTGATCTGTATATACCCCTGCAGAGTTTATCACTGCTCTGTAGAATATGCTTATTATGAGTTTATTCATTAGATTATGTTCAATAGCCTTTCACATTCAGTTTATAAGGCCTGATCTGTCTTTTGTCTACATTGTAAGTGCCCTTGCAAATCTGTTGTTTAAAATAACTAAAAGTTGCTTTATGTTGGTCTGGAATGTTGAATTATCCTTTACGCACCAACCATGACTTAACTATATTACCTTCTAAGAACTACTCCAAGAATAGTAATATCTCTTCCTTACTCAGAAAAATTGTAGGTCTCTGTAGTTTCCTATTCCAGGATACTGTCTCTGACATAGGGAGCTCCTACCTTTTCCATGAATAAGCTTATACTGACAAAGTGTGGCATTTACCAATAAACAGAAATGTTTTACTTTGGGCAAGGAATGTAAAAGTTTTTTTTTTTGAATGTCACACTGAATGTCACACAGGGAATGTCTGTAAATGTGTGAAGCTGCAGACATGCTGGCACTTCTTCTTAAAGCAACAACGATAAAAGACCAGTGAAATGTAATTGTTACAGAACTTTGACACAATTGGGATTAAAGATACAAGATTAGTAGATGAGATGTATTGATAAACTTTGGTGACTCTTATGCTGAGTAAAAATGGGTTTACAAAGTGTTTCCTCAACAAGATAATGACTGGGGGAAAATATGCTATAACAGTTGGTGATGCCTGTTGTGTTGTAACTTGTATGGAACCATCTGTGAGTCATCATCATCTTCTTTCGGCTGTTCCCGTTAGGGGTCGCCACAGCAGATCACCTGTTTCCATTTCTTCCTGTCCTCTGCATCTTGCTCTGTCACACCAACCACCTGCATGTCCTCTCTCACCACATCCATAAACCTTATCTTAGGCCTTCCTCTTTTCCTGTTACCTGGTAGCGTCATCCTTAGCATCTTTTTCCCAATATACTCAGCATCCCTCCTCAGCACATGTCCAAACCAACGTAATCGTGCCTCTCTGGCTTTGTCTCCAAACCTTCCAACCTGGGCTGACCCTCTAATATACTTATTCCTAATCCTGTCCACCCTCGTCACACCCAGTGCAAATCTTAACATCTTTAATTCTGCCACATCCAGCTCAAACTCCTGCCTTTTTGTCAGTGCCACTGTCTCCAAACCATATAACATAGCTGGTCTCACTACCCTCTTGTAGACCTTCCCTTTCACTCTTACAGGTACTCGTCTGTCACAAATCACTCTTGACACTCTTCTCCACCCACTCCATCCTGCCTGTACTCTCTTCTTCACCTCTCTTCCACACTCACTGTTACTCTGAACTATTGACCCCAAGTATTTAAACTCATCCACCTTCGCCACCTCTACTCCTTGCATCCTCACCATTCCTATTTCCTCCCTCTCATTCACACACATATATTCTGTGTTAGTCCTACTGACCTTCATTCCTCTTCTCTCTAGAGCATATCTCCATCTCTCCAGGGTCTCCTCCACCTGTTCCCTACTCTCACTACAGATCACAATGTCATCTGCAAACATCATAGTCCACGGGGACTCCTGTCTGATCTCGTCTGTCAACCTGTCCATCACCATTGCAAATAAGAAAGGGCTCAGGGCTGATCTTTGATGTAACCCCACCTCCACCTTAAACGCATCCGTCACTCCCACCGCAGACTTCACCGCTGTCACAATACCCTCGTACATATCCTGTACCACTCTTACATACTTTTCTGACACTCCTGATTTCCTCATACAATACCACAACTCCTCTCTGAGTAATAGTCATATAATTTGATTAGTGTTTCTGTAGTAAGCCAGCCAGGGAACTTGGGTTGAATACAGAAAAAAAATAAGTTCAAGTTATCTTGTTGTTGTTGTGTCTTTTGGCTTTTCCCGGTTAGGGGTCGCCACAGTAGAACTCCAGTCTGCTAATGATTGGCAGTAGATTTTTACATGCCGAGTTGCCAGCCCTGATGCACAACCTTCAACAAAGGCACGCCCATTCATTCATGTCTCCACACAGAAGACGCTTAAGCTGAGAATCGAACAGGACAACGTCTTACTGTGAGCCGACAATGCTACCGCAGCACCACCACCACAATAACTATCTATCTATGCTTATTTCCCTTTTGTATTTTTCCTTATGTGTGCCAACCAACAGATATTTTACTCTGCACATAGACTATTTCCTTTATTATTTAAGAAAAGTTCATTTATTTACCTTTAAGTTCCTATGGCAGACATTTATTTATTTATAAGAATATTTAACCAATGCTGTTTGTTTGAGAAGAGGGTAAACAATATTATTGTTGGATGACAAACTGTGTGGCATGTCTTCCGTGAGACCCATTGAAAGAGAGATTAATTGGTGCATTCCATATCTGGCTTGATTTCAGAGCAACCAATAATGGAAAGTCTCTGTCTTCTTTCAGAGTGGTGACAGTACTGCCAGAAGAAAGCTGTTATGAACTGGAGAATTCTTCCAGTCTTCTTTGGGACATGTGTGTGTGTGTGTGTGAGTGTGTGTGTGTGTGTGTGTGTGTGTGTGTGTGTGTGTGTGTGTGTGTGTGTGTGTGTGTGTGTGTGTGTGTGTGTGTGTGTGTATGAATCATCTTTGGAGAAACAGTTGCTATGCTTATGTTAAGGACTGTGTATTCACAACTGTATGTCAGGATGCTGTCCCTAGATTATAACTAGGGGTATATTCTGATCACAGGCTATCCAACCTGATCCCTCCCCCATAATTTCTACAGTGCCTTGAAGTGAAGAAAGCTTTGACCAATAATGCTATGTTTTAAATTAGGTACCAGCAATATAAAATGTTGTACTTTACTGAACTACATTTGTATTTCTATATGTATGATGAGGCACTTCTTCCTTTCTCCACATACTTCTTCTTTCTTCTTGTCATTTGTTTGATGCTACAGAAATATGTCTCCATAAAAACTTTGACTATGCTACCAGAATTTAGCAGCTCCCCTTCAAATCCTTCTCACACATGAGTACTTTACATTTGGCTAACTTACTAGTTGCACAAGAGCATTATGCTGATTCTGCTAGTCTAGCACTTACTTTATCAAATTCCATAGCTACATTTTCATTTTTAGTATGTTGGCTAGAAGTCACAGATAGGCACAGCATTTACATTTTCATTACCTACATGTTAGAAGTCACATTTTTATTAAGGACAGTATTGATATTCATAGTATTTCAGATGCTAACAGTTTTTATGCGTTCACATCTATTTGCACATTCTTATTTATGGGATTATATTACTCAGTTTTAAATAGTACTTCATTAGGTAGTATCTTTTTATTTACCACAATCAATTTATCAGTACTCATTTGGTCACCCTGAAATGCCTATTGACATGACTTACTTGGGGATACCGTTTTACATTTATTACCTGCTAAAATGTCTGTTATTTCATCTTTATTGTTCAAGTTTTGTTCTAATTGTAAGTTTAAAATGTACTCTGGATCAGGCATTTGTACTGTTACAGTTTTACTTGAATTAAATTTTCATTTGTGCAATTTTATCACTGGTGTTTCAGATGACACATTAGCTCAAGCTGGAATTTTTTGATAATCTGTATAGTCGGCACCCTCCATGTCCATGCAGGCCTTAAATGTTTCCCCTATAAGCAGTGAAGGCAAAATTTTAGCCTAGTCAAACTGAATCCATTTTTTCAGGTTGGCATGTCTTTTGAAGACAACAAGGTAAGTTTTGATGTCATCATCCATGCTCAGTTTCTGTAGCGGTGGGGTGGTTAGTATACTGCTTATCAGTTGCATCTTGCTGGAGTCTAAATGTTTATCAGTTACC
This sequence comes from Protopterus annectens, assembly GCF_019279795.1. Taxonomy (NCBI): domain Eukaryota; kingdom Metazoa; phylum Chordata; order Ceratodontiformes; family Protopteridae; genus Protopterus; species Protopterus annectens. The sequence continues at coordinate 1,915,530,234 of NC_056737.1, forward strand.
TCATTCCTCTCCTGAATTGCCACACCCCTGTAGTAAAGAAACCGCATATGCTGACCCAGATTTATGTTGCTCTGCACTACAGTCTGTAAGTTTCTCCATCTTCTGCAAAGTATATTGTAACAACCTTTCTCTCTTTTTTTCAGATGTGGCAATTAAAATATTACTACACCTGTATACTCAATGCAAGAATTATAAAACAGTGTAACTTGGTATATATTGACTACACTGTATTAACTGAAACTACTAGGGTAGTAGATATAATACAATGGAGACATTCATTTACATCCACCTGAGCTACCACCAACAGTAGTAACCCCTGGGATGCAGTATCTCCTTTTGCTGCAGTTTCAGTACTAGAAAAATGAATCCAAGCACCTGGTGTAAAAATAATGCCCCCAGTAATTTGATCTTTCAACATCAAAAGTGAATGTACTCTCTTGTGCCACTGACATTGCCCTGCTGTACATCATGTAGCTCTATTACACCTGATGGGTTACCCCAATATCAGTAATGCTGCCTGAACTCCCTTACACCAACACTATTAATCCTACTTGCGGCTCTGCCCCTATTAGTCCTGCAGGACACTCCTTCAGTGTACAAATGATTGTAAGATAGCCAACTCTCTAAAACTGGCTCTGGGACAAGGGTCTAAGTCATTTCTGATACGATAAAATGATGATTTTACAATGACTGTCCATTATACTCAAAAAGTAGCACTTTGATTGGTCAGTCCAACCAGCATGCTCGTTGTAAATCCGAGCATATACTAATGGAAAAAGGTTCGGTCGCCTGGACTTTTTCCATTAATATATGCCACAAAAACTTCACTTTTCTTTCACTTAAATAAACAAAAAAATAAATAAATAAAATAAATCCACAAAACTGGACACTTGAAACCAATGAGAGAGATGGGACAGACAAAAATAAAAGAATAATCAGGTACATTATGCAAAACTTGAGAAACATACCTGATTATCCTTTTATTTTATATGTCCCATCTGTCCCATACCTTCAGAGTGTCCCGGTATCTTTTTTTTAATTAAAAAAAAGCAACATAGATCTTCCTTTCTCTGTTGCTTCCTATACGTAGCACCCATCACACAGCACTGATGTACTGCATAAGCATGGGAATGAAAATCCCATACGCATGTGCAATACATAAAAAAAAAAAAAAAGAGCAGCAGGATATCCGAGGAAAGTGGAAGAATACCAAGGAGCCATCATGCAATGACATTATTTAAGAAAAGTAAGCAATTTTTTTCTTAAATAATGTCATTGTATAATAGCAATAACTGACTCTGTGGTGTGGTATATTGAAGATTTACCCACAGCTGTCTTTGTTTAATCGCTCGGGCTTTGCCCGCATAATTAAACCACACCAGCTGTGGGCAAATCTTCAATATATCACACACGCATCATTGGCTATTGCTATACTGTTTGTGCTGTTTCATTTTTTTTTTCAAAGCTTGTGCTTTACTCAGTCAGGGGACACTGTGGTTCTAGTCATTACTAATTTGACTTTTGATTATTTAATTTATCCCTTAAGAGTGCCTTACCATTTGTGAGTGATATCCTCTGTATTATCATGGTATTATTTTTACTGGCTGAAACACCATTTAAATATAATCAGCACTTTTAAATGGGGGACTATGAAACTCAATGGCTTTAGAGTTTGTTGTATGATTTAGGGAAGTGCAAGAAGCTTGAATCTTACTCAGGAGAAGTGGGAGGCTTTCCTCAACAGAAAATTAAGATATTTTGGCATTTATGTTTTTCTTCAATGAAGCGCTGGAGTTCGGCTTTATTATGGTTTAAACTGCAGCTGTTTGCAGTCAGTCATGATGTCTTTACATTCAGTGATGCAGTATTCCTTACTAATGGGAATTCCCTGCCATGAAGCCTTCCATCTGTCCAGTTTACAAAAGTGTACCATTGCTTTAAGGTACGCTGAATGTCACCTGCACACTCCTTGCGTAAGGTAGGCATTAAGGTGACGTCCAGGCATATCATCCTCAGAACTTCTTTGCTGCCAGTCTGAATGCTGTTTTAACCACTGGGCTGTTGCATACATCCATTTTTTTTACTGTTTTTCTGTTTATTGGCTTTTCTGTGCTTGCTCCTGTTTGCTGGAGCCTCACAGTTGCAGATAAGTACCCAGTTGGGTTTTTGGTTACCTTTTCTGTTTGTTTAGTGCTGTTTGGGGTTAATGTCATCCAGGAAGGGGAAATGCCAGTGTGGGAAACTGATTCCCCATAAAGACCACCACGATGTGTCTTTTTTGCCTTGGTGCTGCTCACGACCATACGTCTTGTTCAATTTATCAGGTGTTTGTCCCCAAAACTCTTTGTGTTAGGCTTTCTTCCCTTTCCTTGTTCCTTGAGAACCAGTGATTTAGCTTCTTGCTGCGGGTACTATGGATGGAATTTCCTGCTCTGAGGGTCAGCCATCTGAGAAGAAGAAGGTGCATAAGGTAAGACGGGAATCTTCTGTTGTCCAGCCTCTGCTGGCAGTTTCTCCTGAGGTTATTATGCACCTGAAGGCTCATCCAGTTGTTTTGTTGGATTCGTTTACCACATCTGGGTTGGGGGACAGTGAGGGTCTGGCATGCAGCATGTCCAATAAGGCTTTGCAGGTGTTCATTTTGGGTGTTCAGGGGAACCATGGTTGACTGTTTCCAAGGGATCTAGTGGGGTTCTGCAGTTTCTCTATAGGAAAGAGGTTCCTACTGCAGTTGGGGAATGCCATCCTGAGTCTGGGCCTTCTCAAGTTTCCAGGACAGCTGTCCCTTTGACGAAGAAACAGAAAACTAACCATGTTTCTTCTGGTCCTAGGGATCCACAAAGTGAGTGGCAGGCCTTTACTCAGGGGTTATTTAATGCTTTACTGTCACTGTGACCTCCTCATGGGGTTTCAGTTCCTCCTCCTCCTTGGTCCCCCTCTTTCTCTAAAAGGCCCAGAGAATTCCATTCTTCTGAGGTGTATTCTGATGATGACTCCCTTGCTTATTCTGCCCAGATTCCTTCTCCTTTAGACTATTGGTCTGAGGAGGAGGATTCTCATATTCTTAATAATCCCTCTGAGGAAATTTCCTTTGGGGACACTATCTCTAGGATGATGGTGTTTTTTAAGTGGGATTGTGCCCAGGTTTTGGATGTCCATAAGAGGTACTATGAGTTACTGCAATTGGGATCTCCTAAACCTGCGGTCATTCCTCCTGTCTTGCCTGCTTTATTGGATGTTTTTTCCTCTGCCACTAAAGTGCTGGATTCTCTGCCTGCTACTCCCAGGAAGACTGATAGGTTTTACAGGGTGCCTGAGAGTTGTTCCTTTTTGTTTAAATTTCCTGCTGCTGACCCCCTCTGTGGTGTCTGTTGCCTCTGATAAGCCATCTCAGTTGCTTCCTTCGTCCAAGTTACTGCCTTCTGGCAAGAACATTAGGACCATGGATAAGCTGGGTAAGAAAGTTTATGCTTCATCTACCCTAACTTTTAGGACTATTAATTATCAGTCCCATATCTCTAGGTATGCCTTGGCTCTTCTTTCTCAGGCCTGTCGGGTTCTTTCTGATTTTCCAGATTCTGATGGTAAATCTTCTGCTCTTTCCTTGCTTCCTCTCAGGTAGTTTGTCATTCTATCAAATGTAGTTATGATGCTGCAGATGCCGCTTCAAGGGCTGCTGCTTCTGGTTCAGTTCTGAGGAGATATTCATGGCTTCGGTTTCAACCTTTGTCTGATGATATTAAGGCTAAGTTGCTGGATGCTCCTCTGGGTAATACTTTTTGTTTGGTGAAGCAGCTGCTGGTTTATTTAAGTCTTTTCAGGACAATTGGAAGGCTTTACAGGAGCTTAAGCATCTCTTAGTTTCTCCTGTGCCTAAATTTCAACAGAACTACCCTTCTAAGCCAGTCTTTGTTCGTAGGCAGTCTCACCCTATTTCTAAAGGCAAAAAAGGGTAGTAAATGGACTCCTCCTGCTAAGGCCACTCAGACTACAGGGATACTTAAGCCTTCCTTTCCTGAGAAACAAGGTGCTGTCTGACTGTCCACCCATTCCCGGCCACATTCCTCTGTCTCTTTGCCTTTCTCTTTCTCTTCCTGTTTGGCTCTGGATCACCCAGTATTCTTGCGTTTTGTCAAACATTCATCAAGGGTACTTCATGGTCTGGATTTCCCATCCTCCTTTTATGGTATTCCTCAGCCTCCTTGGGAACAGCTTCCTTTTTTTCCAGAGGTTCTTCAGGACTTCTTGTCTCAGGGTAATATTCAAAAAGTGCCTATGTCCCAAAGGGGGAAAGGGTTTTATTCAAGAATATTTCTACTGCCCAGTAATGAAGGTACTTGGAGACCTATTTTAGACCTCTCCCATCTGAACACCTTTCTAAAGGTGCCTTCCTTTCAGATGTTAGCCCTTCAGTCCCTTTTTCTCTCTTGCTCCCTCAGGCCTTTCTGGTTTCTCTGGACCTCAAGAATGCTTATCTCCATATTGCAATCCATCCTCTTTCCAGGAGATTTTTGGGTTTCTCTGGTGCTTCCTGACATTTTCAGTTCTGTGCTTTGCCCTTTGGCCTTTCTACTGCCCCAAGGGTGTTCACCAAATGCTTTGCTCCTGCGACTGCCTTTTGCAGGCTTCAAGGGATCAAAATCTTTCCTTATTTGGATGACCTGCTGATTCGGGTGTCTCCAGCTGTCCTTTTGCAAAATCTTCATGTTACCATTTCTCTTCTTCAGTGCCTGGGTTTCACAATAAACTTCAAAAAGTCTTCCCTGACTCCTTCTCAGGATCATGTCTTTCTGAGTTGCAAATTTCAAACGGTGCCAATGCTGGCATCCCTGCCTCCTCCAGAGGCATTAACTCTCATTTCTTTCTTTCAAACTCTTCTTCCCCTGGCCTTCATTTCAGCAAGGAAGTTTCTGAGAGCTTTGGGGTTCATGGCTTACACCATTCCGATGCTTCCTCTAGCCAGGCTCCACATGAGGAAGTTCCAGTGGTTTCTGAAGTCGGTGTGGCTTCAGCATGCACATCCTCTAGACTTTCCTGTTCCTCTTCTCCCATGTCTCAAGGTCGAACTTTTGTGGTGGATTCAGCACTTGTCTCTGAATCCAGGGCTCCCATTTCAGCCTCTGCTTCCCTCTCAGGGTCTGTTCTCAGACACTTCAGATGTGGGATGGGGAGCAACATTTGGTTCCCTGAGGGTTCAGGGAGTGTGTTCGCCTCATCAGTGGAAGAAGCACATCAACACCAAAGAGATGAGGGCTCTTATGTTGGCTCTTCAGGCCTTTCATCCTCTCTTCTCTGCAGGGCCTCTCAAGATAGTCACAGACGATACCACAGTCATGTGGTATATCAACAAACAGGGGAGTACGAGATCCTACTCTCTTTGCCAGCTGGCATTTCTGGTATGGGATCTGGCAATCCAATATCATGTGACTCTTCAGGCAATTTACATTCCTTCAGATCAGAATGTTGTGGTGGGCTATCTGAGCAGGTCCTTCACTCAATCCCATGAATGGATGCTTCACAGGGATGTGGTTCTGGACATTGTTTACCAGTGGAGTACTCCTCAAGTAGATCTCTTTGCCTCCCCTCTGAACAGACAACTTCCTCTGTTTTCTGCCAGAATCCCAGGTCCTCTGGTATGGAGGTGGATGTCCTCCCATTTTCTTAGAAGAGGATGTTTCTTTATGCATTCCCTCCCATTCCTCTCATTCTGAGAGTCCTGTTCAAGAGTCAACAGGATGATTCCAAAATCTTGTTGGTGACTCCCTTTTGGCCACGACAGCACTGGTTCCCTCTACTTCTGCATCTCGCCAGGAGCAATCATCACATGTTATCTCACAGGGTGGATCTCCTCACACAAGACGAGGTGTCTCTCATCCATCCCCACCTGTCCACGCTTCAACTGACACTGTGGGTGAAAGGGTTTTGATTCCTCATATACACCTTTTTTCTGAGGACATGCTGCAGGAACTGCAGGAGGCCAGGAAGTCTACTTCTAGGAAATCCTACTTATCTAAATGGAAGCAGTTTTCCATTTGGTGTCTTTCTTGTGACCTAGACCCACTTTCTGTAGATGTTCCTTTGGTTCTTTCTTATCTGTGTGAGTTGCTCAATGCTGGTTTGGCCTATTCTTCTATTAAGGCCCACTTATCAGCTCTTTCTGCTTGTCTGCCTTTAACTTCCCCGTTAGCTTCTAGATTTGAGGCTAATCAGTTTCTTAAAGGTGTCCTTAATATTAGACCTCCCAGGAAGCCTGTTCCTCCTCCATGGGATCTTAATTTTGTTTTGGAAAAATTGACTCAGGCTCCTTTTGAGCCTGCTGTTTCAGCTTCCTTGCAACATTGTTCTTGGAAGATAGCTCTTTTGTTAGCTCTTATTTCTGCCAGATGGGTGCCTGAGTTGCAAGCTTGTCCACCTTTTTTGATATTTCATGAGAACAAAGTGTCCTTGCGTACTAATCCTTCTTTTATGCCCAAGGTGGTTAATGAGTTGTCACTTAATCAGCCTATTAATTTGCCTAGTTTTTTCCCTCTCCACAATCTGACAGTGAGAGGGTGCTAGGGTGCTATATACCTTAGATGTGCATAGACAGCTCAGATTTTATTTGGATAAAACTAAAGCTATCAGGAAGTCGGACCAGTTATTTGTTTCCTTTCATCCTAGGTCTTTAGGTTTGGCTATTTCCAAGCAGACTATTTCCACTTGGATTTCAAAGGCTATTTCCTTTTGTTACACTTTTAATGGTGAGAGCCTTCCTTCTTCTATAAAGGCTCATTCCACTAGAGATGTGGCTTCTTCTGGTGCTTTTTTCAAAGGCTTAGATGCTAATTCTATTCTTGAAGCTGCTACCTGCACTTCTGTGCATACCTTTACCAAACATTATCAGTTGGATGGTATCTCCAGAACTAGAGCTGGTTTTGCTGCTGCCATTCTTCATGGCTTCTTGGAGGGCATTGCTGCTTCTTCCTCCCAGGTTTCTTCTTGAGCTTTTGCACACTCCCATTAGTAAGGAATACTGCAACGGTGAATGTAAGGACATAGTACAGTTGTGTAAAATCTTACCATAACAGTAGATGTCCTTGCCTTCACTGCTGCAATATTCACTCCCTTCCTCCCTCCATCTCCCTGGTCTTTTTCCCTTCCTGACTGTGCAGATTCTTCTTGGTTTTCCTTGGACTGCTGTTCTTACAGGGGCAATCTGTTCTGAGGATGGTATGCCTGAATGTCACCTTTATGCCCTACCTTATGCAAGGAATGTGCAGGTGACATTCAGTGTACCTTAAAACAACAGTAAACTTTTGTAAACTGGCTGGATGGAGGGCTTCACAGCAGGGAATCCCCATTAGTAAGGAATACTGCAGCGGTGAAGGCAAGGACACCTACCATGATGGTAAGATTTTATACAACTTTACTTTCTGGAGCCCCTCCTCAGTATTACACTCCACTTTCCCCAACACCTGTTCAATTCACCCCTTCAGACTGGGTCCCCAGAAGAAGCTGGGCTTCAGTTTTCATTTTTAAGTAAATCATTACTTAGGAGAATGTCATACTTCCAGTAAGTGTAAACCAAAGCAAAATTTAATGAGGTCACTGTTGCACCTGAGACTGGCTTGGGTAGTGCTAATGTATTATCTGAGCTGCAATGAGAATGTAGCAGCTGAACTCAATGTACACATCTTTTTCACTGCTTACTGTCTGTGCTAATACTATACACTAATTGTTAACTGTATGCATGTTTGTTACACCAACCAGCATTTCAGCTTTACATTGTTCTTTTACTTCTAAGCATCAGCATCTTGCTATAGCACTTTATTCCATTTCTTACAGACTCTGGCAAAAATATTATGACCCCCCCCCCTTCAGAGCTTAAAAATTTTATTAAATATTTTGTAATGTGCTGTCTCATACTCAGTAGACACAATACTTGCATTGGGTATGGTTTCTGCCTACTCATTTTTTTGCCCAGCCCTATCTCACCTACCATGTGGTTATCAGTATTCTCATTTCCATTTTAGTATTTTAATACTTTTAGACTTTGTTGTTATTTTGATGTCTTTCCACTCACAGCCCTTATATTGTTCACATCTTACTCTTCAGTCATGCACTTAGACTACAGGTTAGAAAGGTTATTTGCCTCACATACATCAAACACTTTTCCAGTGTTAGATCTACTTTCCTTAATAACCTTCTCTTAAGTGATCATTTCTGATTTCTCATACTTTTTCTTTCATAATTCAATAAACTGAATTAGCAAATGCAATCCTACACTCTGTGTTTAAGCTCAGTCACATAAACATCTATTGACTGCTGATCCCCTTAGTTTCCAGTGAAAAATTAAATGAATTACACGTGATAGATTTAAGCAATAACCAACGACGTGGTGTGGTATATTGAAGATTTACCCATGGTTGGTGTGGTTTAATCACGAGGGTGATGCCCAAGTGATTAAATAAAGCCAACTGTGGGTACATTTCAGTATACCACAACCACGGAGTCGGTTATTGCTATTATACAATGACATTATTTAAGAAAAAAATACTTACGTTTCTTAAATAATGTCTTTGTATAATAGCGCATTACTGTTCTTCTGCCGGTGGTGATATACTGCTTCCTTGTGTTAATGTACTGTGCATGCATATGGGACTTGCGTTCCTACACATACCCAGTACATCAATGCTTTGAAATGGAAGCAACGGAGAAAAGAAAGTCTCCATTGCTCCGTTTTTTTTATTTATTAAAAAAAAAAAGTTTTGGACACTTTATACCAGTGGAAAAAAAGTCCAGACCTTTTTTCCGTTGGTATATTGTAGGATTTACAATGGGCACGCTGGCCAAAGCGTGCACATTTTGGAATATTAATGGGGGTCATTGTATAATATTCTTTAGCGTTTCAGTATATATGGATTTAAACTTTTAAGACATAACTCTTGTCTGGCTTTTCCTCCTTTCCAAAAGTAACAGAGTAAAGTGCACCAGTAGTTTTCTCTTTTACAGCATTAAAGGAGATGCACACTGTTGTTTTTGAGATTTTACCATATCTGCACTCAGAGCAGTGAGATACAACTGAAGAGTTGCTGACAGAAAAAAAAGCTTTACTGAACAACAGCTAGGAGTGTAGGATCACATGACCCACTGATTAACTTCCTGAAAGAAACTTTAAACTATTCATATATTAACATTTAGGTGACATAACTGACTGTATGCCATTCTTTTAAACTGTATTCATGCAAATCCTTACACCCCCAACAAAACCCTTAGTTATGAAGAAAAACAACTCCTAACTATTTTCAATCCATCAAAAGTACCAGGACAAAGCATACATTCTTACTCTGTAGCTAAAGTCTGGAGCTCACCCCCCCCTCACCACAAGAACAATTATTAACCTGAAAACCTTCAAATCCTCCCTAAAACAACATTTTAGCAATACATGGCTATGTTCTTGCTCAATTTCTGGTTAACCTTACCTAAACTTCCCCCCCATCTATTGTAATGTAATGGCTGCTCAACAACATATCTCTGTATCATATGACAAGGAAGAACTATAGAATTACATGCATTAAGAATGTGTATACCTACACACCATGTGACTAAAGAAAATAATTTAATTTTATGTTTGTTTCTGGATGTGAATGTATTACTCTGTATATGAAGTTAAAATGCTTGGATGTATGTTGCTCCATATAAAGATTATCTACCTATTTCACTGTATAAAACAAATATATAGTTACACGTATGTACATAATTGTCTACTAAGGAAGTTTTCTCCACAGGCCTTCGCTGAAAATGGGTTCTTTTGACCCAGACAGGTAAACAAATGTCAAATGAAATAAACAAACAAATTAATTAATAAATAAAATGATGATATGTAACTAATTATCTATACATAGGTAGTGAACTTAGGGTAGCCAGTCAACTAGCATGTTTTTATGAAGAGAGAGAGAAAAGCAGAATATCAAAAAACTACCTACACATATACAAGTAGAACATCCAGACCCTATACAAACAGTGATTAGAGTTGAGGAGTGAATGCCAGACCTGCAAAACAGAAACCTTAACCACTAAACTATAGTGATATGCTAGTGACTTGCCAGATAACTTGCCTGTACTCTGACAAAATAGTAGAAATATAAAGTAGCTTCTTAGTGGTCTTTCTACTTTTTAGGGAATGGGAGTACAAGGCTGTTTTGACCTCTGATTGACATCAAGTAGTAGGGACCTACAAAATGTGATGTAGTTCATGCCTGTTCTGTTCTATCCTGCCTTGAGGTCCAGATCACTATGTCATTTTGGATCTTTCCATGGAAGATCAGATGGAATGGGGCATTATAATGGTGTTCAACCCCTGACCACACATACTAGATGTTATGTAATTTTGGATCTTCCCATGGAAGATCAGACGGAATGGGGCATTATAATGGTGTTCAACCCCTGACCACACATACTAGATGTTAGCTGGATAGGGAAGACAGGTATCAGTTACATACAGTAATCACGAAGCTTAGAAGTGTCTTTCTCCAAAAAAGCTGATCAATATGACCGCTAGATGGGATTGTAAGACAAATCTTACTAATGTCACAACTCCTAGCAATATATCCTAGAAAATATGTTATGTAAGCAATCTTGTTACAAAATTGTAGATATTAGATGAGTGGAACTTGTACATATTATGGTGAAAAAATAAATAAAACACCAGCATATAATGTAACAGCTGTTAAAGGACTGCATGGTATCTGTGACATTAGATATTACTAGTGATACTACTGTATCTAGAAATTGTTTATTTATTATGCCATACAAAGAATCAGAATAAATTGTCTTCTATAGTACCTAGTATTTCTAATTGAGTATTTTCATTCCTTGTCTGCCAACCATCAACACTTTTCCTTCTGGTCTTGAATGCTTTTGCTCCCCCTACACTTGGTGTTTTCCTGGGATGGAGGCAAGAGCTCACCAACGTGTGTAGCCATCCAGACAGCCATGGAGGTGTTTGCTCCCTTGCTCACATCTGATGGTATGAGCAGTGATGATAGTTCTATTTTTAGGTCTTAACCCCACCTGCAGTGGCTAACTTGAGCACTCTTTTCACTACAACAGCCTAGTATGCCTTCTCCATGTATGTGAGTGCTCCCACTCACACACTGATAATGGCTACCTAACATTACAGGCTTGGCAATCCAAGCTCACTTCTCAGTTAAGACCACCACTCCTCTCCTCTTGGATAAAAACAATCTGGTGCTAACCACCCACTCAGAGCTGGACCTATGAGGTCCTTTCTTCTTCTTCTTCTTCTTCTTTCGGCTTTTCCCAGTTAGGGGTTGCCACAGCAGATCACCTGTCTGCTCAAGATTGGCAGTGAAGTTTTTACGGTGTCAAGTTGCCAGCCCGGCGCCCAACCTTCCACAGAAGACACACACTCATACCTAGAGCCAATTTAGAGTGTCCAATCCACCTACAACATGTCTTTGGGATGTGCGAGGAAACCGGAGCACCCAAGGGAAACCCACACGACCACAGGTAGGACATGAAGACTCCGTACAGAAGGCACCCCAGCCGAGGATCAAACCAGAGAACCTCTTGCTGTGAGGCAGCAATGCTGACTGCTGCACCACCCTTTCTGAATGTATTAAAAGGAAGTTGTTGAAGTGGAAGTATATGAAATTTAAGATCAAAATAGTATTCCTTTTATCGTTCATTTATTTACTTACCTAACTCATTGCAAATGAGGTAAATGAGTTTGATGATGGACCGTTTACAACTATAACCCTTGCCAGAGGCAAATACAAAACGGAATCAATAAAACAAATAAGAAAAAACTGACAAATCAAATAATACAGAAAAAAATAATGTCCTGTTAGTCTGACATCTGACTTTCTATGCCAGGCTTGCTGCAAACAGTACTTCAGCACACTCAGTGTCCACTGCATAAAAAGTAAACTGAGCCAAATTTAAAGTATCTATATTGATAAGTTTCACCCTGTCTGCAATATTGGTAGTCTGTCCCTCCACCTGCATCTCTAGATATACTTCCTTCAAAATCACACCACGCTAGAGAAAAGAGAAGAAATACTAACACTTCACTTAATTCATACCAGCACAGATTATATGGATTAGGACAGATGCTTAATGCGAAGAAGTGTCCAGGTACTAAGGTTTGAAGCCATCCATTCTGTGAGGTGTTATAAAACTGAGGTTTACATCACTAGGAATATGGTGATGGCTTTGGAGGTTGGCTAACACAAGGATTAGTAGGACAGTCTTTTGCATGATACTCAATGTAGGACAGATGGAAGAAGGTAAGGATTCTAAGTCAGTGCTGGTCAAAGTTTCCTCTCACAAAGCCCACTGGACAGGCTGCCACTGCTTCTCTGATGGCAGTTCTCCATCATCTAGCAATGGATCAAACTTATACCTGTCATTCATTACAGTGTCAGTGGCACAAGAAGTAGCATACTAGCCTTTGCTGCAGAAGACTGTGGGTTTTATTCCTATATCAGGTAAACCGATTGCTGACAGTGCAGAACAGCATAAGGGAGGTGTTGCACTCCTGAGTGTGCTGTCCATATGAGACATTAAACTGATGCCTCATCTGCTTGAGTTGGTAGTATCTCAGGTGAATGCAAAGGATCCCACAGTACCTATTGAAAAGAGTAGGGGGCCCTTTATTTATATAAAAAACTTATTTCCAGCATATTTACATATTTAAAAATGTAAAAAAAAAAAAAATATATATATATATCTATATATATATATATATATATATATATATATATATATATGCAAATCTGTTTATGCATTCATAATTTCCTTTACAATCATACTAAATTTTCATCCATATTAGATAGCCACTCCTTTTTCAATAACCATCATCTGATTTTACTTACTATTGTTGCTAAAATCCATTTACCATTAAACATAATTTAATTTATTCTTTCATTCCATAGAACCTATCTGATCTAAAATAACTTTTTATCTATTCTTTTAACATATTGTTTACTTCTATTCTTATAATACCAGTGTTTATTTTATCCACTTCTTTTATAACTTTGAAAAAAATCTTCTTTATATAGATTTCCTCATAACTTTTTTACACTTTTACATTTCAAAACCACATGTTCTGTAGTTTTTTTTCCTCTTGATAATATAAACATATTCTATCACTTTTCTTTTAATATGGCATATTTCCTTTTACTGGCAATTTATCTATTATCAGTTTCCACAAAGATGTTGACATTCTACTTTCTGATTACACAATTATCTTATTTTTATAGCTTTATTTTTTTTAGCTGTTTGATTTTCTTATGGTTTTACATAGTAATGTTTTATCATTACATTTTTATACCATACTTTTCTATCTTTTTCTATATGATCAATTTTTATTTTTCACAAAAATATTTTTCATCATAATATTTTATTTCATTTATACACTTTCTCTTTTATCATCCACAATTCTCTATCATTAATAATTCTTGACAACCTTTTACCCCAAATTAATCGTATTTATATTCATATAATTTCAATACCAATTTCTCAACTTTTTCATTTCTTTAACACTTTGTACACATTTAATGAAACAGCAAACAGTACTGAATTAATTAACCATAAATCTCTTTCCTGTTTATTTACATACAAAACTTATCTTTTTACTGGGTTTAATATAGACCTCATATACATAAAAAAAAAAACTTATCGGTAATAATTCTTTTCAAATACTATTGGCAACATAAATACACTTGCTGAGTATGCTATTTTCCCATCGGTACTGAATTTATCAAATAAGCCTTTTTTTGAAAGCTAATTTATATGTTCTCCAGAAAAGACATGTTTATTTTATTTATTCCACTGTTTGTTTGTTTTTCTGTTGAATTCTACTTACATCTTTATTCACAAATTTTATACCTAACACATACATTTCATTCATTGTGAAATATGTAATTGCATAACTTGCTCACTTATATTATATTCTTAAATTATTAACCATAAGATTTCATGCCCAAGTGTATCAAATTCCTTATTAAGGTCTCCTATCAAGATTTTTGCTTCTTTTTTTTCTCTTCGTAATATCATCCACAATTCTCTATCATTAATAATTCTTGACAACCTTTTCTCTTTGTACTATATATGTATTATCTTCCATAATATTTTCTGTTTTAGTTTCAAATCTCTTTTGTATTATTTTCATAAAGATCTTATAATCATTACCATTCATTACTGTCAGTTTTCAGTTTTTTAATTATCTTCTATCTTCCTTCTGCCATACAAATGTAATTATTCCACTACATAATTCTTTATACATAAAACCTTCATTTAACCATTCATTCAAACATTTTTAAATTTTGTTTGCAAATTCCTTAATTTTTTTTTTGCATTTCATAACCTATGCCAGTGGTTCCTGCAGCCAAATCTATATTTATGTGTCCTAATACTTTATCTAGTTCATTTACAGAAATCTTCTTTCCCAACTCTTTATTCTCTTTTACTGTTAACTTTTTTTACTTTCTATGTTTTTTCATTGCCTTCTTTTTTCTTTAAATATTTCTTGTACATATTGTACTACACTATTCATAATCTTTTTCTGAGTTCTTTCTATTTCTCCTTTTACATTTTTTATCTCTGCCATCTTCCTTTAATAATCTGCTTAACTCACTACAGCCAAGTGACATCTCCATATGTTTCTGCAGTTATATCCTACTGATGCCTCAAGGTGTCAATTATTGCTTGTTATATTTGCATTAATGATTTCAAACCCATGCTACATACAAAGTATTAAAATATTTCATCTTAAAGCTTACAGAATGGTAAACACAACTATACTGATATTTGACCTCTGTCTACTGCTGGAAAATGGATATTAATTGTTGTTCATATTATATATAGTCATAAATGTCATATTTTTCTAAATTTCTTGACAACCAAGTAGCACAAATAGACCTGCTTATCCTCAAATGAAAGCTCTCAGTTGGATGGACAAAATACTGCTAACAGTATGTGGGTAACTTGAGTGATTGCTGAGATATTGTAAGTTGTTCACAAACTATTACAAACTTAATAGTTACTGTGTTTACTGTGACTTATAAAATTTAGATTACGCTCTAGAATCAAACGAATACCACCTGTGTAAAAACAGTTTGTGCTAAAGAGTTTGCAATTTACACTTCTTTAGTAACCTGTATGGTTCCAGAGATATGAACATTTGTTTGAAATGGGAGAACATAATTTGATTATATCAAAAAGTTTAGGCTCTGCCCATTGAAAGTTACAATGCAAACTTCTAGAGCTCCATTGGACAAAATGAGTTAAGTAACTTGATACTTCTCTTTTTCCTTGTAAAACTTATCTTTCTTTATATAACAATTATTTTATTTTTTCTTTATTTCTTTCATATAATTCTTTTTCTTTGTCAAAGTACTTTCTATCATTACTTTCTAAATATTGCAATGTATCATTATATGTTCTTTTTTATTTTTCACTCTCTCCATTTCTCACGTCTTAATGCCGTTGTAAAAAAAAAAAAAAATATATATATATATATATATATATATATATATATATATATGTATGTATATATATAGATGCCACGGGGGTACGGCAGTAGCATTGTTACCTCACAGCAAGAGATTCTCCCGTTCGATTCTCGGCTTGGCTTGGGAGTGCCTTCTGTGTGGAGTCTGCATGTCCTCCCCGCGGTTGGATAGCATTCAAAAGACATGCGTGCATAAATGGGCGTGCCTTCGTTGAAGGTTGGGCGTCAAGCTGGCACCTCGGCGTTTCATAAAAATCTACTGCCAATCATTAGCGGACCGGAGTTCTGCTGTGGCAACCCCTTACCGGGAAAAAGCTGAAAGACAAACAATATATATATATATATATATATATATATATATATATATATATATATATATATATATATATATATATATATATATATATATATATATATATATATACACATATATATTTTCTTAAATATCATCCACTATTTAGATACATTTTTATAAAATGTTTTCATAGTAATATGATCTTGCCATAACTAAATGAATCTCTTCCCTTCTTCATTCCATGCTTTCAAATTTATCCTTTTTATTTCTTTGCCTATTTGTATATTTTCATTGTTTTCCTTTATCTCTAGCCATATGGCAAGATGATCAGAAAATCCTGTTTCAGCTACTTCCTCTTCTGCTATAACTAAACCTGTCCCAGAGTTTTAACTTAACACATCTTATAACTGCTAACATTTTACTTATATAATTTCTTTTCTTTTTTATGCTTGCCTCTTAAATCACAATGAAAGTCTCCTGTTATTATAATATTCATATTTATCAATACATGGCCTAAAATTTGATGAAATAAGCTTTTCCTTTCTTTACAATTAGTATAAACATATAATGTTATAATTCTATATACTTGTTCTTTCCATTTCAAATATACAATGGTCAATCTTTCCATTTTAGCTACAGTTATATTTAACTCATTACATCCAACTGATGCCTTCAAGTGCATCTGCAGTTACCTCCTACTGATGACTCTAGATGGCAAGTGTTGCTATTTCATATTTGCATTAATAATTCCAAAATTATGCTACATACAAGGTATGAAAAGATTTTATCTTGAAGCATGCACAATGGCAAACAAAACTGTATTGATATTTGACCTCTGTCAATGAGTATTTGTTAGAACTGTAAGGCGATAACTTCATTTTTTAAAGCTCAAACTACACCCACTGGGAGTTCAAGGTACACACTCCAAAAAGCTGTACTGGAGGGAATGAGTTAATATCTTTACTATATTTCTACAGAATACTGCTATTCCAGAGCATCTGTCATTTCTCAAATTCCAGATTATCTTTCCTCTTCATAGTTTTTCTGTTTGTAGTCATTCTTCATTTGTTTAAATATGTCTTCTAATATAATTTCCTCTATATCCACATGTATTACATCACTCAAAAATCCCCATTCTTCTTACTGTAGTCTTAATACTATTCACATTTACAGAAAACACTTTAAATTTTTAATTTTCCACTTTCCTCAGATGCATGGTTTTATAAGTTCATAAGTAGGTACTAAGCTAACTTTCTTAATAGACCATTTTAATCCTAGCCAGTTTCCCTCCCAAAAGTGATAATCAAATACTGTACCTTGTGTCTGTGAGTCAGACATCTTAACCATAATACCAACCCACAATCATTAGCTGTATACATTCTTTTCACCCATTTCCTTTCTTTTTTCTTTTGTACTTATCCTTTTAAATTTTCTTTTTCTGTCTTTTACCCTTTTACTAATAGAATTATTTTTTTCTTTTACTACCTCCCAATATATGTCTTCATCACTTATTACAGAATCTTCTTCTATGTCCTCTTTATTATTTTTCTCATCTTAATTTTTTTTCTATTTCTACTACTACTAAAATTTCTTCTCTTTGTTCATTTTCTTCTCTTACTTTTTCGTTACTCTTACTTTCATTTTTGCAACCTATTCATAAATATCCAATTTTATTACATTTACATAACATTTCAGTTGACATTTGTTGCATCATATCTGATTTCTCCACAAATATGACACTTTTTTGTCATAGATACTTATCAAATATCCTTCTTTTCCACAAAAAATATGTTTTGGGTTGTCCCCAGTATTTAATGACTTTCCTATTTCCCTCCACATTTATGCTTGATATATGTATATTTTTTCTCTTTCTATTTTTATCACAATATTACAATCCCAATCACTAGTCTATAAACCCTTTTTCATAAACTGTTGCAATAGCCAATATGTTTTTGCATCAAGTTTTTAAATGTCCATTCAAAGTTGCTCTTTCCAAGTGTGTTCGAAATTGTACATGAATTTTATTTTTTGTTTCCCTGTTAAATGCTTTTATTACATAAAGATTCCATGGGTTACAGTCTTTTTTTTTTTTTCATATTCTCCAAGAAAATTTTCCATTGAAAAAACAGTCTCAAATATAATGACACAAAATGTCTTTTGTTAATAAGACTAAATGATTCTTACCTCATCATAGGATCATAGCAGGTTATTAGGCTAATGGCCCTAAGGCCCTTATAAGCCTAGCTTATTCCCAAAAAAGAAACCTCAGTCAGCACCTGTCACCCCTGTCAATGAGGGAAAAAGGTGGGAACCCCTGGGACAAATTTATGGTTTCCCATCCACTCATCAAGGTTGCTTTTGAAGAGGGTCAGTGAGGTACTCTGTTTGACATGTATGGGAAGTCTATTCCAGAGACGGGGCAGCCTCTGGGAGAAGAACCTGTCTCTCCAGCAGGTTTTGTTGATGTCGCATATTAGATTTAGGTCTATCAAGTGGGTAATGCATGAGGAGTTAGACTTACAGATATGGAGCATCTCTAGTAGGACAAGGTCCGATATTACCTTGTAGGCAAGGCACAGATCAGCTATGAGAAATCTGTATGATACCGAGTAGGGTGATAGTGATTTAAGCTTGTCCGCATAGGATAGATCTTGCAGGCCACGGATTCTCTTTGTAAGGTATTTCTGTGACCTTTCCAGTTGGTGCAGGTGTTTGGAGACGTACATACCAAATGGGTCATTATACTCAATTATAGGTCTAATAAGGGAGGAGTACCGAGAGGTAATAACCTCCTTTTTTCTGGATGTAATCCCTTTACTTATGAGATCAACCAAGTAAAAGGCTTTTCTGACCACCGTCGCCACATGATGGTCGAATGTGAGATTGTTGTCAACGTGAGTACCCAGGTCTGTCACCACAGGTTGTGTGCTTAGGGGGTTGCTGTTGATGTGGTAATCAGTAGGGGTCATGTTTTTGCCGAATGGTACGATAATACAGTTTTTGCTTTTAACTTAAGGCCATGACTTTGGCACCAGTTATTTGCAGCTGTGATTCCCTCTTGCAGTATGTTAACACCAACTGGGGAGTCAATGACAGCACCCAACTTACAGTCATCCTCAAACTTGGTCAGCCACAGGCCCTTTGTCTTTGCCTGTACCTCTGAGAAGTATATGCCAAACAGTAGGGGTCCCAGGACAGATCCCTGGGGAACACCTCTAGTGACAGGTCTACTGTGGCAGTACCTGTTTTGATCTTGTGGGTCCTATCTGTGAGCCAGTTGGCCACCCATCTGGCTAGATAGGGATTAACACCAAGTTGTGTTAGCTTTTCGATAATGTCTGAATGGAGGATTGTGTCAAAGGCCTTGGCCAGGTCAAGATAAGTTGTATGTACTGACTTTCCCTCATCCAGGGCCTTGGTGACAGTCTCAAAGAACTCAATGTTCTTTTACACACATGAGCTATTAAATTGTCCCATACTTCATATCTGTCCATTTCTTTGCCTTCTTTACTTTGAATCTTTACTGCGTACTTCCATTTTTCATTTTCATCTGCCTTCTTTTCTGCTGGTCCCCTTTTGCCTTCTTTTACTTTCTCTGCATATGTTTTCTTTCCCACCTTAGCACTATTCTTCAGAATTGTGTCTGTATCCTCCTTTTGTATTTTCTCTATAATATCCCCCAGTAAACATCTCCTTCATTTTCTAGCTCACTCTGCACCACCATTTCTTTAAGTAAATCACCCCACAACCCCCCCCCCCAAACTGGAGGGTTGTAGTTATACATCCATCATTTGCTGACTCATTTCTATCAGATTTCTTTGAAACATCTCCTGAGAATCCTGCACACATTCTCCAGTCTCAGTGTTTGTCTTCTCTCTGCATCTGCCTCTCTGTTTCTCTGGGCTGCCTCTGTGCCTAGAACAGAAACAGGAAGTGCTCCTGTAAAATGGCATCCACTTCCAGTAATGACGAGTAGGGGTTCTTTACTGATAATCATACATTATTTACATGTTTAATGTTATGTACATTATTTACATTATTTACAGTTATTATTTATTCCTTTATACAATATAAAGCAGTTTTGTATTATTAAACACTCCACCACCTTTTTTTTCCAAAGCCAATAATGTATTTTCTTTACGATCCTAGTATCCATTTCCCCTTAAATTTAACTGCACTAAATCTTTCCATCTATATTGTCCATAGAATATAAAATATTATTCTATCAATTTTCTTTACTTCTTGTCTTATTTTTTCATAATATCCATACTTGAACATGTCCATATTTATATGTTCTCTCTTATCCAAACCATTCAACATTTTATTTTTAAATATTTCTCCCCATAACTTCTTTATTCTAATACATTTTTAAAAAGTTCCATTTTTTTTAAGTTCTCTACAATGAACACATGTCCTTTCTTGTTTACTTTTATGAGGCATATTAGACTTGACAGATAATTTACCTATTGATAATCTCCACAGAAAATCTTTACTTTCATGTATCTTTTTACATCATATGAATCTCATTCTAATAGCTTTCTTCTTTTTAAATTCTAAATGCTTCCAAGGAAAAATGAAATAGTGTTCCTTCATAAAAATGCCATTCTTTTCTATTTTTTTTAATTGTATTCACTTTTTATTTCCATAAAATATATTGTTTTGAGATTTCTTTTCTTCAATTATATCAGTTTTCTATCTTTTCTCCTATCTCCATTTTTTCCCCAAAGTGCTTATATTTATCACACAACATATGTCCTGTCAGATTCTTATTCTGTTTAAGCCTTATACAGGTTCAATAAAATTGAATGAACAATTGGGTTTATCGACCCCAATTATCCTTCTTCCCTTACACTTTACATACAAAATTCCCATGTTCAGTGGATTCAATTTGGATCCTCATATGAATGAAAATATTATAGACATTATTTCTTTTTCATAATTATTTGGTATCACATATGTACTTGCTACACATGCTAACTTACCTATTAGGATAGAATTTATTAAGTACACTTTTTTCTTATATGCTAACTTATAAGATTTCCAAAATATACATGTATTTTAATTCCTGAATAATTTTCTCCCATTGTTTTTTAATATAGTCCATTTTTCCAAGTACTGTTCCTAGTATATTTATAGTCTCTCTGTTAAACAGCATCTCTCCTGTATTACTCATGAATCCAAATCCTTTACCTTTTCTATTTATACATAATCCAATTGTCTTTAATTCTTTAACTCTTTCTTTAATTTCTTGATTGTCTCCTCTATCCCTTCTTTGTTTTTAGTGATTAATACTATGTCATCTGCATATGTAAATATTATTGGTTATAGTATTTCTTTCTTTATCTTGTATTCTGCCATATCTAAGTATCCTAGTTATTTTACTGACAATTACATTCATTACTAAAGCAAATATGATACTACTCACTGGGCATCCTTGTTTTTTTCCACATCCTATTTTGATTTCTTCACTTAGCCATCCATTTATAATTATTCTAATATTTTTTATTCTTTTTTATTTATTTATTCTTTATTCTTTTCTGTTGTCTTTAAGTCTTTTTCATTGTCTTTTAACACCTTTCCTATTTTTTATGTATCCCTCTATCCATATAGCTATATGGTCTGAAGGTTTCATGTCATATTCTCAAAATACAGAAATCTCGAATTTCAGCATTTTGAAACTATGAAGCTGAACCATTCACAATCCTGAAACCGACAATCACAAATCACATAATCACGAACATACATACACCAGACACTACATAACACACACACCATTCTACCCACAGCACACAAACCACACAACCCTACACTACATGTAAGCAGGGGGGCAAACCCCCCACACCCCCTACTTATATATACCAACTCCAAGATCACACATAATGAAAACAAAAATCACACCACGGCATTCTACACTCACTCACACACAAATAAACATTACCCATACACAAGCACCAACAAATCCAACACTCACACTCATACTTACACCTCCCTATCCTTACCCATACATACATCTTACAAAAACACACACATACACTCACTCACTCACCTTCAATTTCAAACACCATACCAGCCAAACACTTCATGTAACTTACCAGAAATGCATAAGCACGGATTCCAGATATTTGAATTTGCTCTTATGCACTTTTGGCAGTCTGCATTTTCAACTTCATGGTCTTGGAATGCTGAAATTCGAGATTTCAGCATTTTGAGATTATGAAGTAAAACCGATCTGAAAACCCTATCTTTTTTACCCTTTTTGTAATTTTTTCAAACTTTCTGATACTACGAAATAGTCAGTTTTGTTTTTGATTTCTCCTCTTCTATAAGTCCAATGTTCATTTTCCCATATGTATAACTTTCCACTTTTCACTATCTCTTGTATTGTCTTAACATCATTACTTTTTTCTTTTCTGTCCTTAAATTGCAATTAAAGTCTCCCAGTGTTATTATATCCATATTAAAATATTAACACCTACATAATTTAAAATATTTTTAAACATTATTTCCATTTCTTTTTTGTAACGTGCATATAATCCAATAGTTCTATAAACCTTTGTTTTGTATCTTAGGTTTAATACCATTATCCTCCCTAATTCAACTAATGTGAAATCTAAAATTTTAATATTTTCTTTACATCGTGTACATATTCCAGAATATGTGTCCTTTCCCATATTGAAAATAACTGTTCCACCCCATAAAACTTCAATTTGTAATCTTTCTTCTTCTGTCAAAATCTTGGTATCTTCTAATATAATAATATTCATGTCCATTGATGCGCACCATTCTAAAATACCTAGTCTTCTTTTAATATTCTTTATACTATTCACATTTAAAATTAAAATCTTCAGCTTTTAAATATTATTACTATTTCTATCTCATTCCTTGCCTTTTTTGCTCTCTTTCACAATTATACTTTTAAATTTTCTTTTCTTTTTTTAACCCTTTTCCTTATTGAATTTTTATTTCCTCTTACTACTTGGCAATTTACACATTCTTTCTTCACTTGCATCTAATACAGCTTCTTCCCCTTCTCTTCCCCATTTTTGTTTGTCACATTCAATAATCAAATGATTACTTTTTCCACACAAAAAAAACATGTTTTAGGTTGCCCTCTATACTTAAATCCTCTATTACCATTCATATTAATCACACTGGGGATATGCACAACATTATTACATTCCATTTTCAAAATAATCCCACACTCAGTCCAAGGATAGCAGTTTTTTTATGTTCGTATTTTCTAAAAAATTTTTTCAATTATTGTCCTGATTAAAAAATTATATCACAATATGTCTCTTTGTTGATAAGAATAAGTGCTCTTACCTCCTTGGGTGAAACACACATTGGTGCAATAATTGTGTCCCATACTTCGTACCTGTCTAGTCCTGTTTCTTTCTTACTGCTTATTCATGCTATGAATTTCCTCCTCACTTCTTTCACCTCTTCACTTCTCTTCTCTCCTTCTTTAATTTTCTGTGCATACAAATTTCTTTTTGTACTATCTTCTCCAGCCTCCTCTTCCTGCATTTTTTCCTTAATTTCTCCCCAAGAAGCCACCGCTTCACTCTCTGGTTCACTCTGATTGAGCATGTCTTTTAGTAAATCATCCCACAATGCTCCCGACTGGAGGGTTGAAACAACACATTCTTGTACCGATAGATTATCTCTAAAGAGATTCTCCTGAAAGATTTCCTCTGAATTCTTTGCTGTAACATTATTCTTTTTAGAAAGCTGAATCTCTTTCTCTGCACCTTAAGGCAAACCTGCCTGCCCTTTCTCGACTCTTTCCTCCAATGTGTTAATTTCCATAATATTCTCATTAATAGAGGATTCACCTCTCATTTTTCTGCTCCTCACTCCATTTTCTTTGTCATCCATCTTCTTCCTGGTTTCTCTGGGCTGCCTATGTACCTGAAACAGAAGCCAGAAGTGCAACGCTGTAGAATCATTCCCTTTTGCAAAATGGGCATTCATAGGTGAGTAGTTTTTTTTTATTGATATATACATTATATATTATTTACATATTTACATTATTTACAAATCTCCATACATTATAAACTTCAATTTAAGCATTCCCTCCCCACTCTTTTATCTACAACTAAAATATTATTTTTTTCCAAAATCTTTGTCAAAGTCTATTTTCCACTGTATTTAATTTCATTTAGCCTCCTGTTCCATATAGTCCATGAAACATAAAATATTATTCTGTCCATTTTCTTCACTTCTTCCTGTTTTCATGCACCGTAATAACCACATTTGTGGTGTCCATATTTATTTGCTCAAATTTTAACAAACTTTTCACCGTATTATGTTTACATATTTCTTTCCATAAATTATTAACTCTTTCACATTTCAAAAACACATGCTCAGTAGTCTCAAAGTCTCCACATTTATTACATATTCTATCTTGCTTTTTTGTATGGCATATTTGCCTTAACTGGCAGTTTTATAATAGACAGTCTCCATAAAAAATCATTACATTCTTTAATCTTTTTATAGTTATTATATCTCGTCATTATGGCTTTTTTCTTATCTATTTCTAAATTTTTCCATGGATCAAGGCAATAAAATGCTTTCATAATACTTAGTACCATTCCTTTCTATTTTTCTCACATATATTCTTTTTTATTTTCCATAACAAAATTTTGTTTTGATACTCTTTCATTTCTTCATTCACAATGCTTTTACTTCTTTTTTAACGTCAGTGCCTTCCCACAGTTCTTTGTATTTATAATATAGTATAACTTCTATCAAGTTTTTATTTTCCTTCATAATTTCTTTTAATACCTTATATAAAATTAAAGATGCAGCATGTACTATTGTGTTTATTAACCACAAGCCTCCTTGTACTTCTTTCATATATAGAATCCCTCTCTTGACTGGATTCAGTCTAGAGCCCCATATAAATGAACATATAATCATCATTAGTTCCTTTTCATACTTAATAGGAATCATATAAGTGTTAGCAACATAAGCAATTTTTCCTATTACCATGGGGTTCAACAAGTGTGCTTTTTTTCTATATGAAAGTCTATATGATTTCCAAAAATTAGTCCAATCCTTTACTTCTTTGAATACATTATCCCATTGTTGTTGTCTGTATTCATTCCTTCCAAATGTTATTCCCAGTATATCTATATGTTTTTCATTGAGCTCAATACCTCCTATCATACCTTCAAATGTAAATCCTTTACTTTTATCTTTATTTATTCTTAAACCATTTTTTAATTTATATTTAATTTTTCATTTACTTTTTCCATCCATATTTTATTTTTAACAATTAATACAATATCAGCTGCATAATTATACATTATTGGCAATATTACTTTCTTCATCATTTTGTACAAACCACTACTACACATTCTATTAATTTCTTTCACTATTACATTTATAATTAATGAGAAAATTACACTACTAGCTGGGCAGCCCTGATTTTATTCCACGTTCTATTTTTATTTCTTCCCCAATCCAGCCATTTACATGTGGTTTCCCACAATTCCTTTCATAAACAGATTTTATTACTTGAAATACATTTTTGCTTAAATTATATGCCTGCAAAATTCCCCATAATGATTTATACTGAATATTATCATAGGCTTTACTTATATCCATAATCCAATGGAACAACTGAAGAAAAGAAAACCAGTAACACCACAAAAACTTCAGTTGTATTCCAAGCCCAATAAGGTCTTCTCAATAACGAAACTCAAGTAAAATACCAGTAGTTTATTTTAAGTTTAAACAGGCACAAAATGGACTGAGTTCATACAGACATAAAAAACGGAATTAGTGCTTTCATTGCCTACCACAGAAACATCAGTCATTGCCAAAGTTCCCGCCCTTACTTTAAATAGACCCAACACCTAAATGATTAACTAATTAATTAATCAATTAATTTCTAGTTAAAGTAATGCAACTACCTAAACCCATAGTTCATAAATTCTATAAATTAATATACTACCTTATCACTTTATGTATATTATAACCATAAACATATGATCACAAACATCATACTGTTTTACATATTTTTTAAAAACATATTTTAACACATATTACACATATAATAATAAATAAATAAAGTAAATAAAATATTATTAAATAGTCTTCATATTATACAATAATTTCATTTCATACATACAACTTTAACCATTAATATTTGTTTGCTCTAATTTTAAGTGCTGGCACTTTACTTATATCCCCTATCATAAACGTTGCTTCTACATTTTTATTTATGAGATCATCAACTATTTCTCTTATTATCCATAATAACTCTTGACTTTCTTTTCCTTTTCTTCCAAATACATTTTGGTCATATATTTTATCCATTTTTGTAACATTTTTGTTATTATTCTCATAAAAATTGTATAATCTGTATTATTCAGTGTTATAGGGCTCCAGTTTTTTATCTCTTCTTTAGTTTCTTTTTTTTAAATATGCATTTTATAACACCTGTACATCTCTTTCTCTTTAATTCGAGTTACTAACCATTCATTCATAACTTCTATAAAAATAATTTTTTGCCACTCTTTCATTTCTTTATACATACCATATTCAATTCCATCCAATCCTGTTGCAGAATTCATGTTAATGTCTTTTAGAATTTCATTCAATTCTTTTATAGTTATTTTTTGTTTTAAATACTCATTATCTCTATTATTTAAAATTTCACCTTTATAAATTTGTTCTATGTTTTCTTTTCTTTTGACAAATAATTCTAATACATATTCTTTAGTTATTTTGTACATTCCTTCTTGCTGTCTTATTTGCTTACCTTCCTTATTTTTTAATTCTCTTATTATTCTTCCTTTTTTATCATTTTACTCAAACATGGTGCTACCTCTTCTTTCTTTCCTTGTAAACAATATTTTTGTTTATATAACACATTGTTAATTTTAATTTGATTCATTTTATATATTTCTCTTTCTTTTTCATAAAAGGATTTTTTCCTCTACTAGGTCTCTAAATGTTTCTTGACTTAATATATTATATCTTTCTTTTTTCTTTCTTCTTTTCTTCATTATACATTCTAAAAACATGTTTTTATATTTCTCTTTAAAATTACACCACCAAATAGTCCAATTCTCAAAATTCTCTCATAATCATATGATTTTTCCATAATTCCATAAGTTCTTTTTTCTGTTCTAAACCTAATTAATTTTCATTAATTCTCTTTATTCCTTTACCTATTCTTATATATGCTTCATTTTCCTATGCTTTAACCCATATAGCCACATGATCTGAAAATCCAGCATACTTAATTCCTTTTTTTATAACTTTTAAACTATCGGATATTAAAAAATAATCAATTTCTGTCCTAATTTCATTCTTTTTGTAGGCCCAGTAGTTATTCTCCCATACACTTAACTTTCTACTTTCTTTAACCATTTTAACATCACAATTGCTCTTATTTTTTCTTAAATTCCAATTAAAGTTACCCACCACCATAATGTCCATATTTACACAAACACATTCAAGAATATTTTTAAACATCCTTTCTCTTGTCTTTTTTTGTTACATATCCATATAAAGATATAATTCTATGCACATATTTTTTTCCATCTCAAATCTATTACCGTAATTCGTCCTAGTTCCACTATGGTTACACTATTTTAATGCTTTCTTGACATAATATACATATGCCCAATCACGTTTCTTTCCCCATGTTCCAAACTACTGCACCATCCCAAGGTTTTTCAGTTTGTGTTCTTTCTTCCTTGTTAATAATCTGATATCTTCTAAAACAATAATATGTGCATCTACTGCAGCACGCCATTGTAATATACCTATTCTCCTCTTAATATTTTTCATCCTGTTCATATTTAAAACTAATATTTTTAGCTTTTAAGAACAGTTAGTATAATAAAATGTTTACCCCTTTCCTTTCTTATTTTCTCTAAGCATTATATTTTTGAATTTTCTTTTCCTGTAACTCTTTTCCCTATCACATTCTTTTTATTTCTTACTGTGCTCCAGTCAGCTTCTTCCTCACTTGTCTCCTGTTTCTTTTTCCTTTTTCCTTGTTACTTTCTTTAACTTCATGTATAAGCTCTTTATCAATCGCATCCTTTTGTACATTTTCTTGTATAACTCATTTTTCTATTTCTTTCTCTTGTATAACTTCATTTTCATTTTCCTGCACATTCATTTCATATTCTAGCCATGAATGACCATTATTGCCATATTTTTTGCACTTTAAATCACATTTTTTGTATTATGCCCTGTTTTACCACATAAATAACATGTTTTATCACATTCATTGATTAAATGATAATTTTTCCTCAAAAATAACAAGTCTTTGGTTGACCCTTGTATTTCACAAAACCCTTATTACCACAAAGCATTAATAATACTAGGTACATGCATAACATTATCATTTTCCATTTTTAGTATTACTCCACATTCTTGCTCCCCAGTCCATGGTCCTCTTTCATCATATATTTTGTAGTGTGTATTACTTCTTTACAAATAGTTAAATGTTGTTCAGTTCTTTTGCTTCAACTTCAGTTCTAAACTGGATCAGTATTCTTTTTTTGTTTGTTTGTTTGTTTGTCTGTCTGTTCATTCAAAGCTTGTGCCACATATTCTGACCATGGATATATTTTTGTTTTGTTCATATGCACCCAAAAAAAATTTCCATAGCCTGCGCAGTCTCAAATATCAAGTCAAAAAAATTCTCTTTATTAATTAAAATAAATGCTCTTACCTTTTTTCTTTGACACCCAGAAGTGCTATGATAGAGTCCCAAACCTCATACCTGTCCAAACATTCTTCTTTTTTGCTGCTCACACATACTGTATATTTATTTTTTGTTGCTTTTATTTCTTCTTTCTTCTTTGCTCCTTCTGCAACAGTTTGTGCACAAGTTTTTGTCTCTGGAACTTTTTCTGGCATAGTCTCTTCTTCTCCTTTTTCTTTTTCTATTTTTTCCATGATGTTGCTTCATGAAATTGCTGCTCCACTTTCTGGCTCACTTTAGTTTACCATTTCTTCCAAACAGTCATCCCACAATCCCCTAATTGGAGAGTTGTAATTATGCATTTTTTAGAGGTAACTGTCTCTCCTTCAAACAATCTCCTCTGAATACATCTTAGTTACAGCTGCAATCTCATTTTCCTCCAATGTCACTATTTTCTCTGCACCCACATCATCAGAAAAAACTTCTAGTACATTTATATACTACATTTTCAGCAACTTTTACTCCATTTTCAGCAAAAGCTGAATCAGCCATGTTTTCTCCCTGTTCCTAATGGCTCCTCCATGCCTGGACAGGAAAGAGGAAGTCCGGATGTGTAATACACATAGCCTTCCTCCGACTACCAAGAGTAGGGGAAGTTTTCCAATGCCCTGACCAAATTTCCCCTAGTAGTATAAATGCCACTTAGTAGGACTAACCTGGTTAACAAATGATAAATAAAAAATATATATGACAAAAGGAGCAGGAGAGGTACACCACAACAACCATTTTGGAGGTATATCTTAGGATGCCAACATTTACATTCCTGTGTTAAAAGGTCTAGAACTTGACTGCATCTGGGCAGCTCATGTTGATCAAGCCCTTGATTTTCTCAGTGAAGGCTTGTTTTGCAAACTGTGGCTCATGGGTGTACTTGTCTCATATTTCCCAATTTGAGAAAGGTTAATAAGTGAGAACAGAGAAACTCTTGCATACCACTTCATTCTGAACAGCTGGGTCTGCTCTGCAGCACTGACCCTTACAAATGATATACAACAACATACAGCCTTGAACCACATAAATCATAATTTTTTTATACCTCCTGCATTAGAACATTAAGTATTGCTTGGTACTGACAGTCCACATTGCCCATGCATGTTCATATACCATTGCTAATATTAGTTTAATTCATTCTCTCTCTGTCTTTCGGCTTTTCCCGATTAGGGGTTGCCACAGTGGATCACCTTGTCCACTCATGATTGGCAGTGGAGTTTTTACAGTGTCGAGTTGCCAGCCTGGTGCCCAACCTTCCACAGAAGGCACACATGCACGCACTCACACCTAGGGCCAATTTTAGTGTGTCCAATCCACTTGCAGCATGTCTTTGGTTTAAATAACCATCATAATAACCTGATGATCCATGAATGATTCATTGCCCATCCTGTGTTTCACAAGTATGTGTACATCTCATATACACACGACAGGTAGATACATGTCACTCTCAATTCTGCTGTATATATTAATGACAGCATAGCTGTCATAGGTCAGCAGTATGTATGTATTATTCAGCCTAACATTGCACTTACTCCATCATATCAACAAATATGGATTTGCATAAAACATTAAACATCGTGATATCTTCTCTGACACAGAATGAGAAATGAATCCTATCTATACTGCATTGTTACAGTATAAAAGTCAGATGTCTGTGGTGGCACTTGTGTTAAGTATTGTGTCCTCTAGGTTGCATAGCTAGATAGGTTGGGGGTCGTAGTCTCACAACAGTCAGCTTGTATGCAGTGTAGTTACTTATAAAGGTAATAAGTTACCAGGAAAAGCCAAAAAGACAAACAACAACAACAACAACTAGTTGTTTTTAAGTGAAAGCAATATATTACTGTTACTTATTAGTTTTCTAAAAAACATAATATATTACTATTACTAGTTATTACCTAAAGTAACATTACTGTTGATTTACTTTTTTACAAGTATAATTTATCAAGTCTCATATTTAGATTTACTCACACAGTACTTGTATGTGAGGAATACATGCTTACTGCACATGAATAAGAGTATATTATTAAAGTTGTATACACAGTGTTACAATAATGATGAATGGCATTTTGCAGGTTACAAAGTCCCACAGTCAGACTAGTCTTTGTAGTCTGAGAGTCACAATTTAATGCTTAAACCAAAGTACACACAGCCAGCAACACAAGACCATAACAATTTACAACCCATCAATATTTCAACAACATACATTAGGCTAATCTACTAACCTGCTAAAACTAATGCCAAGGACCCAAACATGCTTACAGAATATGTCATATGGGTCTAATAAGATTACTATCACAACAAAGCAAGCCAAAATATCACCTTATATAACTATTCACAATGACTACACATTTCTGTTTTCTCGAAGAAGGAGCAAACTTTCAAGTGTTCGTCAGTGAGTCTATTTCTTCTTGCAGTCAGCACTTGTCCACCAAGACTGAAGAGGCATTCAATTGATGCACTAGATGGCAGAGCTGTATTAGTGTTCAGAAATATCTTCTTGACTATAGGTTAACTGTTGAGAGAAGATATTTCTCTGGAATAGTCAGCCAGATACATGGTCATCTGAGAAGATATGCTAACACTGGCTGGTGTCAGCTCTTTGAAGCTGAAGAAGCTGTCTTCAGCAGTTAGTGCAAGAGCTTCAGATGACCCAAGCACAGGTTCATTCAGTTTTTGCATGGCATCAAGGAGCAGAGGCTTGCCTCTGAGTTTCTGCTGCTCATTGTTCATCCATCACAAACAGAACTACAGATACATTGTGTTAGTCAGAATGAGCTCTTTGCACTCCAGAAGGTGATTGAATCGAGCCTCAATGCCTTTAAGAAGAGCCCAGTGGCACAACAAGCTTCACAGACTACCTGCCTTTGGATAACTTGTTTTTCAGGCTCCACTACACAACTTTTGATTGCACAAACTCAGCAACAAAGATAATTTCTGCAGGCCTGAACATGGCATTTCCAGTCTGTTCACATATCTCATTCAGCAACCCTTCACCCTGAGTTGCACTGCGGTGAATTCTGTCTCGTGCATAGAAAGTAGAATTCCATTGTATAGCATTGGGAACAGTCAACGCCAGATCACACTTATTGTGAACCACCTCAGCAGCTTGGGTGCTGTGACTAGCCTTGTTCCAAACAGCATAGCATTTGGCCATGGTGTTTTGCATGACCTTTTTATACTATGCATCATCACAAGCAGATTCAGCATCATGCACGGCAAATAGACTCAATGTGTGTGCTGCACATCTCAGATGGTGAGAAAACGAATAGATGTTCTTGCTTTGCCCTGACTGATTCAGCATGGCTGTCATGCTGTTGTAAATTACTTCACCATCATCATCCTCGTCTTGGGACAGAATGCTTGTAGTCTGATATCTCTCACATTCTGCAAAGACAGTGAAAGTCTTTACAAAATTGCTGCTGTTGTCAGTAAATGTTGCACACACCTTTTGATCTATCTTGTACTTGATGTGAATGCTCACAAGAGTTGACACTATGAGATTGTATGTATGCTTCTCCTGTATTCTGCAGCATGACAAAGCTTTTGACTTTTGTTGAAGTGTGTCACAGTTGATCCAATAGGTGGTAATGCCAAAGAAACTACAATTCTGATGGGTCCAAATGTCAGCCATAGTGCAAATAGTTGAAACATTTGCCAAGGTTTCCATCAGATTGTCTTTCACATCACTGAACTGTTTCTCCACCCGTTCAACAAGAGTTTTGCTGCTCATGTCCATCTTTCCTGGCTGCACACCAGTTACAAAGTTGATGAAGGATGGCTGTTCAATAATGCTGAAACACTGCATGTCATTCACCCCAAAGACAATGATCAAACTATCCACCTTGGACTGTGTGACATGACCAGAACCAATGACTGCTGCAATAGATGGCAGTGTAAATGATTTCTTGTCTAACTTGTCAGCACCTGAATTAACTGCATTCCTTTTTGGACTATTTAGCTTTCTAATTGCAGTAGGAGGTGATGTCTGAAGATGCTTTTTTAAATGCAACATACTGTTTGCTGAAGTTCTGTAGGTCTTCTTTGTCAACGGACATAGCATATATTTCACATCAATGTTTTTTCCATCGTTCGTAATTAGGTCAAAGAATTTTGTGTATATGGATCATTCAAATGAACTTCGACTTTCCATTTCTGAGTGAAAGCACTAAGCAGAAAAATAAACAGATGTGCGTGGAATATCTATATATTGCAAATGGATACTACGTTTAATCTTTCATAACCAAAGTCTCTGTCAAAATGTGGCTCTGACTGGCTGAAGCTTAAAATAAAGGGACTGACAGAAATACAAAAAAAAAAGAAAGTTAAAGTTAACTGTAAAGAATGTATTTTTTTGAAAACATGAGCCTGCAGTGAATGAATTTTCTGAGTTTTCTTTAATAGCTGAATAAATCACTTATTTTCTATTTCAAACACCTACATACTATGTGGGAACAGCATAAACAACTGAAATGCTGCAAGAGTAAGCTTTTATTTTTGCAAAAAAAAAAGTGAAGTCCTGTCCTTTGCACTGGCCATGGGAATGGTTTCTCCCGCAGAAAGTTTTTTCTACAAAACAAGTCCCACTTTGGGCATTTGAAAAGGTGGCAAACCCATTACTTACTTACTCTGCCTGTAGCCTTAATTTCAAAAATAGGTCTGCCTAATAAAACCAAATATATTCCTGTGATGCTTCAAAATTTGGTCTTGGTGCAGTTATTCTTCAAGAAGGTAGACCAGTGGTCTATACATCTAGAACTCTTAACCAAACTGAAATGCAATATGCTCAGATTGAGAAAGAACTTTTGGCAATAGTATTTGCATGTTCAAAGTTTCATGATTATATCTACAGTCGAGCTATTCAAATTGAAACTGATCACCAACCTC
The DNA here is from genome assembly GCF_019279795.1 of Protopterus annectens. NCBI lineage: Eukaryota > Metazoa > Chordata > Ceratodontiformes > Protopteridae > Protopterus > Protopterus annectens. Next base: position 1,915,563,660 of record NC_056737.1, read on the forward strand.
TAGTTACTATTCTAAAGAAACCTATGCATTCAGTACCAGTGAAATTACAAAGAATGATGCTCAAATTGCAAAAGTACAACTTCAAAATGGTCTGTACAAAAGGCAAACTTTTTTTTTTGCTGATACCTTATCCAAATTGCCCAGAAATACAATGGAACTGCTTAATGCAGAGAATCTTGACTTTTATGTCATACAAGTGTGTAATATTAGTACTATGAAACTTGATGAACTGAGAGCTCATACAAAGACTGATCCAATTTTGCAAAAGCTCAACCACTACATTAATGTTGGATGGCCATCAAAGCAATCTAGTGTACCACCTGAAATGCAAACTTATTTTCCTTACAGAGATGAGATGTTGACGGAAGATGGCATTATTTTCAAAGGTCCTAGAATTGTTGTTCCTGCTTCCTTACAACATGAATATATCCAGATTTTGCACTGTGGTCACCCAGGTTCCGAATCTACCAAAAGAAGGGCAAGAGAACTAATATTTTGCCTTCTGTAGCAGAAGACATTGATAAACTACTTTCTTCTTGTTCAGTATGCAATAGTACTAAACCACATTTGCAAAAAGAACTACTTCATCTAAGTCAAGTTCCTGAACTACCTTGGTCAGCATTAGCCACTGATATATTCAAGTGGAGCAATCAGCATTACTTAGTGTTGATAGACTCTTATTCAAACTGGTTTGAGATTGATTTACTACCTAATCTAATGTCCACTGCTATCACCAAGTTGAAACATCATTTCTCAGACCATGTTAGTCCACACAAAGTTATTTCTGACAATGGTACCCAATTTACCAGTCAGTTGTTTCAGAAATTTACAAAAGAAAGTGAATTTGTACATGTTACTAGTAGTCCAGAATATTCACAGTCAAATCGACTAGCTGAATGTGCAGTAAAGAGTGCAAAGCAATTACCTGAGAGGTCAAAGCATAATAATACCAATGTCTTTTTGAATTTACTTAATCTCAGAAACATACCCTGTGACGATATACTTGGCTCACCTGCTCAGAGACTTCTATTTAGGCAAACCAGAACAACATTGCCTATTAGCTCCAGTTTGTTGAGGCCTAAAGCTAAGAACAACAGAACAATTAGAGTCTAATTATTCAGAAAGCATTCTTTCCAGAAGTCCAGCTATGATAAATCAAGCAGATTTCTTCATCCATTGAAAGAAGGAGAGACAGTGAAGATACAAACGGTGAAAGGTTTTGACCAGATTGATCAAATAACAGGTATATGTACCGAGCTGCAATCCTACTTCATAGAATTTGAAGGTGTTGAGCGCAGGAAAAATTGCAGACATCTCCTTCCTGTACCAGAATCAATATCGCAGCATTGTTCCTGTGATAAAGACTCTAGATCTCAGAGCAATCCAGACAATGTTCCTGGTTCCTGTTGCAGAATGTGTCTTAACTTCTGCTTCCATTCCTGATGTCCCTAAAGTTGAACATTCAGCAAAGACAGTCCCAGTTGCTAGACCTAATTCTAATTTCTATGTCATATGATTTGGTTGTATTTTCAGACTTAGTGTGAAATACACAGCAACCTGGTCATAACTGTCTATATATATTTAGTTCTGTATAATTGCATGACAAATAATTATTTGTATTGATTGCATGTCAATTAATGTCATCAATATTGCATGACTTATTTCTCAAAGAGGGAGGATGTAGAATAGTGTGTGTATGTTGTACTTTTAAGAAGTGTTTCAAGGTCAACATATGCATATAAATAGCAGGCACATGCTAGCTTCAGTGCCATTTTGAGAGTGCAGCCAGACAGTGAGCATGTATGAGTGTAATAGCTAGTTTGTTTATACATTTATCTAAGTTGAAATTATTAAGCCTCAGTCCTGATGTGCTTGTACATAATAAAGCTGCTTGAACAGAAGCCAAAAAGGCTCATCTATTTTACCCTGACTGGACGAGTGACACCCATGATTGCAAATATAAATATGTGTGCAATCTTGCCTCAAAATCATTCCTATAGCACAGCTGTTAAATATACCAACACATAATATAGCAAACCAATTATTCCATTCTCATTCAAAAAAATGAACTATAGCAACATTCTTCTAGTCCATGGAAACTAAACAGCTCCAGTTAGAGACCAATCACATGACTAGCACTAGCAAATAGGGATCGATACAGTGGTGAAGCCCCTTCTTCATAAATACACTCTCAATCATATCAAACTAATAACCAATAACCATAAACAGCTAGAATAAAACATCCTACACTGAAAATGTATAAGAAGTATCTATAGTTCTATATACGAAATGTACTCCAACAAAATACAAACTAAAATGGTTCTTGTACGAAACTAAAGATAATCACAAGTCTAAAAATCACCAAAAAAACTACAAATATATGGAGCCCCTTTCCAGTAGTGCAATATAAAATATACATGCATAAAAAAACTAAACATCTATACTTACTAGACAGTACATGTAATAGTTAAACAAAGTACCAACACAATAAAAATCTAAATAACACAGCAGCCAAAGCGTAAGGCTGCCAGTGCTTAACCATATAAAAAAGGGTATATTGGATATGCACATGAAAATAAACATAAGGTTATATCAAGCAAAACAGTCTGGCCTGCATTAAACTATGAAAACATATATATTTTAATTATAAAGCAACCATGACTTAGATTCATCAAAACTTTAAGAGCAAAAACAGCAGCAACTGACTTAATATTATAATTGGCCAATCAATAATAACACTAATCATATATAACATAAATCAACCTAAAAGTAACAAAAAACACAAAACAGAAAAAAAACACAAACACGTCACTGTCAAAGGTCTTGTTTTAAGTATCAGTTTCAATTAGACCTTCTCATTCAGCCCTGGTAACTGTTCCACTGTGGCGAATGTGATTAATAGCAATATTGTTATTTGGAGGAGTTGTACAGCTTGATGTTCAATTCTAGCATAGGGTTTCATTCTTTGTGAATGTACTGACATCATACAATAAACATTACATCACGCCAGTCATATCCCTTGATATGTTGCATGAACACATGAAAATAGCTTTGGATATCATGGCAGTAGACATTTGTTCTGCCAATATCATGGTGGGAGTGCTACTTTGGCACATGCATTGAGTCTTGTGGTATAGACAAGTGTGCTCCAGTTCTTGAGTGATATGTGTACAGACATAGCCATGAGTAAGAACTATTTATATGCACACCCTACACCCTAAACAGACACCAACATGGCTAACAACAGGAAAAACAATGCTCCTACTTATAAGTGAACCTGCAAGCTACCCTAAAAATTATAGACCAATAACTTGCCTTCCAATGACATATAAACTATACATGGGAATTGATGCCGACAGAGTTTATAGTTATTTAGAAGAAAACTCAATTATGGCAGTAGAACAAAAGGGCAATAAAAGAAAGTCATATAGAACAAAGGATTATTTGTTGTTAAAGTTATAGTGGAGAACTGGAAAACAGGGAAGAATCTAAATATGGCATGGATTGACTACAAAAAAGCAGTTGATACTATCCCAAATTCATGGATAAAACAGTGCTTAAAAATGTATAATTTATTTTTTTATTTATTTTATTTATTTTACATTTGTTAACCGGGCTAGTCTGGCTGGATGCATGTCCATTTTCATCAGAGGCCCGAGGAGAAAAGCTCCATTAACATACTCATAGCTAACAGTGAAAAAACAATCAAAAAAATTCAAACAATCTATAAATTTAAACAATCAGACACAAATGCAAAAAGCAAACAGCAAATAAACCAAATGTAAAAAACAAGTAAGCAGATTAGGAACAGTTATTATGTAGTTTAGAAGAATTCAGAGGTAGTAGAAAAAAGAGATAACAATGGAGAGGCGGTATTACAATGAATTAATTGCTAGGGAGAGACTGTCAAGGAATGAAGAGGACTGAGAAAATAATTGTGACATATGGAGAGTCAGTAACAAATTCACTAATTACAAGTTAGAATAGTACAAGTTAAGCCAGGGTACTAGTAATAGGAAAGAGACACCCTACACTGATTGACTGCATTACAGTGGCCATGAAACAGTGGCAGACCACTTTGCAATTAAGCCATGATAAATGACAAATTATTATCCCAGGGATAAAAATAAGGGGGATATTCCAGGGTGACTCTCTGTCACCGCTGCTATTCTGCCTTACTCTTAACACATTAAGCTGCCTACTTAACAGCTTAGGCCATGGCTATAGTTTGGCGCCTAGAAAACAACAAAGTGTAAACACTTCTCATCTTCTCTTTGTCAATGGCATGTATACACACTGAGCTGAGCAGAAGGAGGGGCACTGACCACAACTCTGATCTGTGATATATAACAATAAGTATCCTGTTTTTTTTCTTATTTTTACTAGTTATTGCTTATTCTAGCCATTTATAGCACTTTTATTGTCTGCTGCATACTTTTTACTGTATTTTATTGCTATAAACTAATCTGCACAGTTGTACTAAACTTGTCTGCCTTACAGGACCTTTAAAATCATGTTTGTTGCTGTCACACTGTTTGTAAAGCTTTTTTAGGTAGTTTCACTGCATGAAGGGTATTAACTGGAAAGTTTTTCCATTCGTTAAGCATCTGTTTGTTCTGATTTCCTGCCAAGAAGTGTATCATATGACTGATTTGTTTGCAGTTAAAAGCATTCTCTAGAGTCTCCTTGCTCCTTTATCTGTTTAAACCTATCATTTAGTGACTCACTGCTGTTTGTCTGCTGTGATAAACATTTCTGTAGTGTTTTTCTGTCTAAAATAGTGTAGCTAGTAGCTATAGCACAGCTCCGTTCAGGTTTTCTGTCCCTGGGGCCTGGTTGTTTGTTTGCAGTGTTTGTTGGTTCTGAGCACATGTTCCAGGCCATCTTGGCTTAGCAGAAGCCTTTCTTCACTTTAGTGAGAGTTCTGTTGTTGATTGGCTGCTGGCTGGTAAAGGGTGGCTGGTTTGGGGCTTGGAGTAAGCACTCATTGGTTCTTTTGAGCTTTTTTTTAAAGTTGTTTCAGGTTGTACCTTCTTGTATTTAAGCCCTAACTTTGAGAGTATTTCTGTCTATACACACTGAGTTGAGCAGAGGAGGGGTACTGACTACAGTTCTGATCTATCTGTGATATATAACAATAAGTATCCTGCTTTTTTGCGTATTTGTACTAGTTATTGCTTATTCTAGCCATTTATAGCACTTTTTATTGTCTGCTGCATATGTTTTACTGTATTTTCTTGCTATAAACTAATCTGCACGGTTGTACTAAAGTTGTCTGCCTTACAGGATCTTTTAAATCATGTTTGTTACAATCACACTGTTTGTAAATCTTTTTTAGCTAGTTTCACTGTGTGAAAGGTATTACCTGGAAAGTTTCTCCATTTGTTAAGCATCTGTTTGTTTGTTCTGATTTCCTGCCAAGGTGTATATCATATAACTGATTTGTTTGTAGTTAAAAGTAGTCTCTAGAGTGTCCTTGCTCCTTTATCTGTTTAAAACTTTCATTTAGTGTCCCACTGCTGTTTTTCTGCTGTGATAAACATTTCTGTAGTGTTTTCTGCCTAAAATAGTGTAGCTAGTAGCTGTAGCATAGTTTCCCACTCTCCCTCTCTATTGGTGTCTTGTTATACTTGGTGGCTTTGCAGTTGCCCAGCCCTACTGTAAATTTGATTGGGGACACTCCTCCCAGTCTACTGTTATTAGCTCATTCTACGTAATACAGAGAGAACATTTGAGAAGGCCAACTCCCTTAGTTTTTTAACCTAGAATTATCTTCTGTTCCTCCTTTCTCCCTTTCCACTTTACTAAAAAAATAAACTTTATTTATCTGCTTGCTGCTTTTACAGTATTTGTGTTTCCTCCTCCAACTCTATTACTTCATCTTGGTTTTTCTGCTACTTGTTCTCTAAAGTGTTCAATTGCATCTTCTCTGCTGCATTTATTACTGTGTTTTGAGCCTGTTTCAAGTTTAAATGTTATTCTAAGCCTCTTCATTTTGGTTTAAGCACTTGGGTTTTAAGCCTACCCCTTAGCTCTCCCTGGCCTCTCTTCCTCACATTCTGACAAATATGGATGGACAGTTTCCTATGGTTTCTCCTGCCAGCCTGGTTGATGTGGGCATCCTGAGACAGTGTAGCAACTACCTCATGTACACAGACAACCATCTCTACCACCTAGGAACACAGTTTGTGAGAGATGCAATTACATAAAGAAGCTAGAGTCTGTGCTCTCTCCCTCACAAGCCAGTACATCTGGCACTGAGAAGGTTGTCAACACAATTACTACACCTCAAACACTACCCACAACTACACAACACACACCCACATATGTGGAGGTCCTCAAAAAAACAAACCCAAACAAAGGAGACCTTAGAGGCAAAAACACATGAGAACTCCACAACCCTCCACACCACATACCATGCATAGTCCACACACCAGTGTCTCTCAACCACTAAGGCCTAACAATAAACATAACATATTATTCATAGGAGACTCCATTGGGAGACACACTGATGTGCCTCTCACCAGGCTGGATAAGGAGAAAGTCACGGTTAGTTGTTTGTCAGGTGCCAGAATCTGCCATTTCACACACGCACTCAAGTCTCTCAACAACAGGTACTGTTATGACTCTGTCATAGTCCATGTTGGCATGAACGACTTGAGGCATACCTCGGTGGACTATATGATGAGAGACATGATTGAGCTAGCTGAATATGTGTCCCAGTCAGGTATGTCCCTAGCCTTAAGCAGCATTCTACCATCACCCAGAGTGATGCCTCAATACAAACAGAAAATGATTGACTTTAACAATTGGCTTAGTTTCTGGTGTCATTCCGGGGGGATCCAGTACCTGACAGCCTGGGAAGATATGATCGACGGACCACGATGCTTTGCTAGAGATGGCCTGCATCTGTCCCACTTAGGCTTCAGGTTTCTGGCAAAGGCCCTTGCCTCCCTCATAGTGCCTTTTTAGGAAAAGTCACAAGGTTACTACTACCAACATAAACATTTCAACAAAATGTAAATTAAAGGTCATGCTGCTAAACGCTAGGAGTCTAAACATAAAACTGCACTCATTGCAAGCATTATTAATCCTGGAAGATGCTGACATTTGTCCAGTCACAGAAACCTGGTTCAAAGCTGCAGAGAGCACCCCAGCCTTACCTGGTTACACATCCTATCACACATTCAGACCCCAAACTATGGGCAGCAAAGCCAAAGGAGGTGGAGTTTCAATATATATTAAAGACACACACACCTCCAGGCTAGTTAAACAGTATGATGCACAGGAGACACTCAAGTTGCAGTTAACCATTAACAAGACCCCTATTCAAATTATAGTAAGGTATAGGCCGCCAGATTTGACTCAAGATGCCCACTCCACCTATCTGGAACTCTTCAGATCTATCAAGATTCAACCCTTTACCCTGATGCTGGGTGACTTTAATTACCCAACCATAGATTAGAAAAACTACCCATGCCAGAACACAAATCCTCAGAGATTCCTCGATTTTATCAATGCAAATGACTTGGAACTGCTAGTCGATACCTCCAAAAGAGGTGATAATATCTTGGACCTGGTATTTACCAACATGAGTAACCATTTCAGCACCCTTACAGTATCATCATCCCTGGTAAGATCCAACCATAAAATCGTCATTTTTAAAGTCACTATCTCCCCTGACCCTTCTCTAGCTAGGGTCAAACAAAAAAACTTCTCCAAAGCTGATTACAACCTCCTGAGGGATAGTATAAACAGCTGCTTCACACACCCCTCCCCCACTGTAGGAACTGGCACCAATGTCCAAATCTACACCAAAATACTATATGAGCATTTATATAGATGCATTGAATCAGAAATACATGACAGGACAACATCATCCTCCACAAGGAAGAATAAACCTGTCTACTGGACATCTGCAATAAATAAACTATACAACAAAAGGAAAAAATTACTGTCCAGGACCAAGAAGGAGCAGGTGCCCAAATGGAAGCAATCTCTCCTTAGCCTGAGCAAGCAAATAAGAGCACTAGTGAAATCCTCTAAAGCCAACTTTGAGTTCAAATTAGCCACATCTACTAGACAGAGTCATAAGACCTTCTTCACATATGTCCAAAATCTCAAAGGACGCACTCAGATCTGTTCAGAACTGGTGGTCAAGGACACCACATACACAAATGCTGTAGAGATAGCCAATCTACTGGCTGATAGATTCAGTGAAAACTTCTCCCCTCTATCCCCCCATCAGTAAATCAGGACATCCCCAGTACCTGCCCCCCCACCCCTTATCTCTAGGGAACAGGTCATCACTGCTCTCTCAAAGGCAAAAAATACAGCCTCCATGGGACCCGATAACATCCCTGGCTGCATCCTACATGAACTCAGGCATGAACTTGCAGCACCATTAGGCACCCTATTCAACCAAAGCCTGAGTACTGGCTTTGTCCCAGCCAAGTGGATGACAGCCACTGTCATCACTTTACGCAATGGTGGGGCGTCCACCAATCCGGGAAATTATAGACCCATCAGCCTAACTAGCCTGATATGTAAGGTCATGGAATGGATTATCATGGACCTCATTAATAGGGACATTGGCAACCTCCAAACACTTGACCCCACACAGTTTGGCTTTGTTAAGGGGAGGTCATTTCTGTTAAATCTGGTTGACTTCTTTGAGACAGTCACCAAAGCCATGGATGAGGGGAAGACTGTGCACACCACCTACCTTGACTTGGCCAAAGCCTTTGACACTATTCCCCACTTGGGCATAGTAGATAAACTCTCTCAACTAGGCATCAATTCATATGTTACCAGATGGGTAGCAAACTGGCTAACTGATAGAAACCACCTAAACAAAATAGGGGAAGCCACCTCAAGCAGTAGACCCATAATGGGTGGCGTACCACAGGGATCGGTCTTGGGCCCTCTGTTATTTGGGATATATTTCTCTTGGGTGCATGCCAAAACCAGAGGACTATGGCTGACCAAGTTAGCAGATAACTCCAAGCTGGGTGCAGTCATCAATTCACCAATTGATGTGGACGTCCTCCAAGAGGGTCTCACCCAAACAAATGACTGGTGCCAGGAACATGGCCTCAAGCTGTATGCCAAAAAATGCATCACCATCCCCTTTGGGTAAAGTGACATCTCTACATATTATCACATTAATAACAATGCCCTAAGTACACAATCAGTAGTGAGGGATTTGAGCACCAGGTTGATAGCAACCTGACTTTTGACCACCATGTTGATTCCGCTGTACGAAAAGCTTTCTACATGGCTCACCTCATAAGTAAGGGTATCTCATCCAGGGACAAAGAGGTCATAACATCCCTGTATTCTTCCCTTATAAGGCCAATTATTGAGTACAATGCCCTCTTCAGCATGTACCTCGCAAAGCACATGCAGCAGCTGGAAAGACCACAGAGGTTCCTCACCAGTAGAATCCAGGGCCTCAAACATCTACCCTACACAGATAGGCTAAAAGCCCTATCCCTCTACTCAGTTTCATGCAGACTCCTCAGGGAAGACCTCTATTTGGCATATAAAGCAATCTCAGACCCTGCCTTGATGGGACTACTGCATATCCGCAAGTCAAGCTCCACTCGAGCAACCCATACATGTGACCTCAACCTGGTCTGTGACATCAATAGGATTTGTTGGCAGGACAGATTTGTGTACCAGAGACTCCCCCATCTATGGAATAGACTCCCTCTCCACATCAAGCAGAGTACCTCATTATCCCTTTTTAAGTGCAACCTGGATAACTGGATGGGAAACAGAAAATACACATGTGTCCCTGCTGGACAGGGGATTTGGGTGCTGACTTGCCTAAATATGGGCTAAACTCTTGGCTAGGCTTATAAGGGCCTCAGAGCCAATAGCCTAGTAACCTCCTATGATCCTATGATTTAAAACTGTATAGCTCATCAGATGAGGAGCTGAAAGCATAATTGCAAGTTGTCAAAAAATTTTTAGATAATATAAGAATGTCATTTGGTCTTGATAAATGTGCAAAAGCAACCTTTAAAGCAGGAAAACTGCAGCCCAGGAAAACATCAGTTTGGGACAAGAATGTGATATAAAAGAACTTGAGCAAGAGGGAGTGCATAAATATTTGGGAATTAATGAAGGATCAACAATAAAACATGAGCAAATGTGAATAAAACATAGTAAGGAATACTTTAGAAGACTTAAATTAATCCTGAAAACAGCATTGACATTTAGGAACAAAATCCAAGCTATAAACCAATTTGCTGTTCCTGTCCTAACTTACAGTTTTGGTGTGATTGACTGGCCCCAACATGTGTTGGATAGACTAGATAGGAAAACAAGAAGGATGCTTCATGCTCACCAAATGATTTATAAAAATCAGTGCATGCCAAGATTATCTATTCCCCATTCCGAAGGAGGGATGGGGCTCCTTGAAATTGATTACATATATACATTTGCAATCGTGGGACTCCACACATATCTGCTGACCTCACAAGACCCAAATGTAGTGAAAGTTTTGAAACATGAGGAGAATAAATCTAAGATGACTTCTCTGCTTAATCTAGCAGAAGCATATCGGCATCAAGCAGGAATGGAAACCAAACCAGAAGTAGATAAAAATCAGGCAGCAACTGAATGTGCCAAAAAACAAAAGAAAGAATATAAGGTGAAGGACCAGATGAGAAGGCAAGAAATGTGAAAAATGCATAAATATAGTTGTAAGTATAGAAAATTTCTGGAAGAAATTCATGTTGATCAGGAAAGGTTAAGGAGAAGTGAATTCAAACCAAAAGATGAAAGGTTAATATTGGCGGCCCAAGAAAGTGGGCTGCGTAGACTGGTTTACAAAGTCCATTGAAACAGACGAATGTAGGTTTTGTAAAACCAGATTGGAAACAGTCGCACACCTCATTGCTGGTTGTGACATACTAATGGCAGAAGGACTGCATACTGAAAGGCATAATAATGTGGCAAGATTGTTGCACTGAGGATTGTGCAAACATTATGGTACTGAAGTGGCTGAAAAACAATGGAAATAAGAGCCACAAAGCATCATAGAAAATGATGAAGTTTACATCACATAGGATCATTCATTACCAACATTTCAAAAGATAGATGCTAGAAAACTGGATATAATGGTCCATGAAAAGAAGACAAAAGTAGGATTGATCATTGAAATCACCACACCCAGTGACTACAGTGTCTTGTGTACAGAGAGATACAAAGTCATAAAATATCAGGATTTGCAGGCAGAAACTAGAGCAATGTGGAAGAAAGATACCCAGACAGTCCCAATAGTAGTAGGAGCAATGGGTCTTATAAAAAAGAATTTACAATCGTATTTAGATATATTACCAATATGTGTTGGTACAATACAAGCTTCTGGTGTCATTCAAAGGGGATCCAGTGTCTGTCAGCCTGGGATGACATGCTCGACAAGCCGCATTGCTTCACAAGAGATGGCTTGCACCTGTCACCCCTAAGCTTTCGAATACTGACCAAGGCTCTTGCTGCCCCCATAGTGCCTTTTTTAGGCAAGGCTCAAAAGTCAAACCCACCTCCGTAAATAGCACAATTAACAAAAAACTGAGTGTTATGCTACTCAATGATAGGAGTTTAAATCTCAAAATGCACATGCTCGATGCACTCCTCAATATGGAGAATGTCGACATCTGTGCAGTAACTGAAACCTGGTTCAAGGCTCCAGAGAGCTCCCCGGCACTACTAGGCTACAACTCAAAACACACATTTCAGCCACAGAACACGGACCAAAACACAAAAGGAGGGGGTGTATCCATATTCATCAAGGATACCTACACCTCCAGGTTAGTGGCGCAGCATGATACCTCTGAAATCATCCATGTCCAACTAACATCGGGCAAATCTGCAATGCAAATTGTGGCCTGCTACAGATTACCCTCCATGACCCAGGACCACCACTCCACCTTTCTGGAGACACTGGAAAACATGAAGGTCCTACCGAACACCCTGATATTGGGCAATTTCAATTACCCTAACATTCACTGGGAAAACTATTCGAGTACAAACTCCCAGGCCCAGCGCTTCCTGGAATTCATCAACTCAAATGCCCTGGATCAGCTGGTAAACTCCCCTACCAGAGGTGAAAACATATTGGACCTGGTCATCACCAACATGGGTGAAAGGTGTTCCACATTGGAGGTCAACCCGTCACTGGTTAGATCAGACCATAAACTAATCCCTCTGGATGTCCACACCCCACCACCACCCCCAACTAAGGAAACCACAGTAAAAAAACTTTTCTAAAGCAAACTTCACCTTACTTAAGACAGAGGTGGTAAGTTTCACAGCCCCCATGCTAAAGGTTAACATTGCCCAAGATGCAGAAACCTTTACAAATGCACTCTATGTGCACCTACAAGGATGCATGGATCGTGCCATCCCTAGCAAAACCAAGACTCACTCCTCTAAAAGAAGGAAACCAGTTTGGTGGACCCCTGCAATAAACAGGCTATACACTAGAAGGAGGAAACTAGTTCAGAAAAAAAAGCAAATCCCAAGAAGGAAAGACATCCCTGATCAGTATCAGTAAGAAACTAAGGTCCCTCATGAAATCATCCAAGGCTAACTTTGAAAGAAAAATAGCCAAGGATTCAAAAGATAACCACAAAGCCTTCTTTAGCTATGTTAAGAATCTAAGTGGCAACTTGCAGATATGCACTGAACTAGTGCAAAATAGCACAAAATATACTGAACCTACTGATATTGCTAACATCCTGGCAGATAGATTCAGTGCAAACTTCACCCCTCCTCACCTCCAAAAGGGCCCACAACAATACCAGGAAAGTGTAGTGTCCCAAAAATCACAGACGCACAGGAGAAAACAGCCCTTTCAAAAGCCAAAAACACAGCGTCAGTGGGACCAGATGGTGTTCCAGGCTGTGTCTTGCATGAACTACAGAACAAACTAACCCCCCACCTAAACTCACTGTTCAAACTCAGCCTCTCCACAGGCTACCTGCCCATAGAATGGTGCACAGCAACAGTTATTCCTCTCCACAAAGGAGGGGCCACAACTGACCCTGGTAACTATCGCCCCATAAGCCTGACTAGCCTGGTCTGCAAGGCTATGGAGCGCATCATCATGGAACTCATTAACAAAGACATTGGGAACCTCCAAACACTTGACCCAACCCAGTTTGGCTTTGTTAAGGGCAGATCATGCCTACTAAGCCTGGTTGACTTCTTCGAGACAGTCACCAAGGTCATAGACGAGGGAAAGGTGGTTCACACAGCCTACCTTGACCTCGCCAAGGCTTTCAACACCATTCCCCACTCAGGTATTACAGAAAAACTCACCAGCCTGAACATAAACCCCTACATCATGAGATGAGTTGCTAACTGGCTTACAGACAGAACTCACACGGTAAGAATAGTGGGCTCCAGGTCCGACTGTAAACCAGTCACAAGTGGTGTCCCACAAGGCTCGGTCCTGGAACCCCTACTGTTCAGCATATACTTCTCAGAAGTACAGGTAAACACAGGAGGACTATGGCTAACCAAGTTCACCAATGACTGCAAACTGGGAGCTATAATTGACTCTCCGGCTGACATGGACATCCTCCAAAAGAGCCTTACTGAGACGGACACCCAGTGTCAAAGTCATGGCCTCAAGCTAAATGCCAAAAAATGCATAGTCATCCCGTTTGGGAAAAACAAAACACCCATGATTTACCACATAGGTGGCAGCCCCCTTAATACAGAAGAGGTAATAAGAAATCTGGGGACTCAGGTAGATAGTAATCTCTCCTTTGACAATCATATTACCAAATTAGTTAGGAAATCCTTCTGTGTGGCCCATCTAATTACTAAAGGGTTCGCATCTAGAAATAAAGAGGCTATAGTGCCTTTCTACTCATCACTCATTAGACCCATCATAGAGTACAATGCCCCATTTGGGATGTACCTCACAAGACACTTCCAACAGCTGGAAAGACCACAAAAGTACCTCATCAAGAGGATTACTGGCCTCAAACATATGTCTTATGCAGCCCAAATGAAAAAACTCGGGCTGTACTCAGTGGCATATCGCTTACTCAGAGGTGATCTCTGCCTGACTTACAAAGCCATGTCCAACTCAGAATTGATGGACATGCCCCACCTAAAGAAATCCAAGTCACTGCGAGCCACGCGCTCTAGTGAGCTAAACCTCACCACAACAATAAATAGAACATGCTGGAGGGATAGATTCCTGTCACAGACACTCCCCATGCTTTGGAACAAAATTCCAAATTACATCAGGCAGAGCCCCTCACTAACACACTTCAAGAGAAACCTTGACGAGTGAATGGGTAACAAAAAATACACCCCGGTATCACTTCATTGGCTCTGCTTGACAGAGGATCAGTTAATTAATTAATTTGGCAGCGAAAGCCAATACACTCTGGCTAGGCTTATAAATGCTCTCAGGCAGATAGCCTAGTACGTACCTATGAACCTATGTAACTCCGTATGAAATGCAGAAGGAGTCATTACTGGGCACATTGTGGGTGCTGTGAAGAGCACTTCTGGCTGATATAAAAGACTGAAACAATACTAATTTCATGAACTTTAATCGTACTTTGACTTAGGAATGGGGTCCATTCCCATCATGGTATTAGAAACCCAAAAGATTTGTAGAAATTAAAAAAGGGAGAAACCTTCTTTGACTCACGGAACATTGATATAGGACTGATCACAAAGGGATGCACATGAGCATATTCATTTAATTGTCATCACTCTGACATACTGATATGATATTCATACCATTTGGTATGTACCTCTCAAGACATGTGCAACAACTGGAAAGGCCGCAGAAATACCTCACTAAAAGAATCACAGGCCTAAAGCAGATGCCCTACGCTGACTGCCTTAAAAAACTCCAGCTATACTCTGTTGCATATTGTCTACTCAGAGGCGATCTCTGCTTAACATGCAAGGCTATGTCAAACCCAGAGCTGTTGGACATGCTACACCTAAAGAAATCCCAATCCCTCAGAGCCATATGCTCCAGGGATCTAAACCTTGTCATCACAATAAACAAAACATGCTGGAGGGATAGGTTCCTGACCCAGAGACTCCCCAGACTCTGGAATAGATTGCCCATACATGTCAAGCAGAGTGCCTCTTTGGCCTTCTTCAAAAGGAACCTTGATGATTGGATGGGAGAAAGGAAATTCACCCCAGGGATCATGTCAGTCACCCTGCTAGACAGGGGTCCAGGGAAGTAAATAGTGTGGGAAGAAATAGCCAGGGAATTGTTATGGCTAGGCTTGTATAGGCCCTAGGGCTGATAGCCTAGTACCAACCTATGAACTTATTATCAGGGATCCTTTCTTAATTCACACATTCATTTTGTTTGTGACAATATCAATTGCTACCTCCTGTGGCAGATGCTGATAATACACAGTTCTGGGGTATACATTGCATCATAGCATGGTGTTTACATCTGTTCTTATCTGTCTGCACAATAACTGTGTCAGGCAGGAGTGCCTTACGCAAGGGTATTACAAATGTTGCATTCTGCTCTCACATTTGTAACACCAGACACACCTACATATGGGATGCATAACCATTAGAATATTGAAGTGCATAATTCCTTTCAAAGGTGATCCTCCTTGTACATGTGTTAGGCCTATTTCTGCAGTATACACAGTTAATACACAGCTCAGTAATAACAATTATATAATGAGTTTGATCCTTGCAAAAGAAGATTGTGGCTTCCAAGCCATTACTATTTTCCAACATTTTATATTGATGGAATGCACACTGTACAAATATCCCATAATGTATATACTGTCCGTGTGAACTGTCATCTCAACTGAGCATTTCAATGACATTCATATGTCATGTCATTCCTCTTTCTTACAATGTTAATTTGTGTACCTGTCACATCCTATAATATCATGTCTGCATTTATTTACCTATATTTGCTCAGGAAGTGTGATGACTATTAATTAGTATGACATATGTATTGCAAAATTTTATTATTACAAAATTGTCTTTGTGACATAAGCACATACACATCAACTATCTTACTAGATTTTGAACAGTTACCCTTCCCTCTTACACATTTCTGTATACATCTCTTTGATTTCATTGCACAGTTGTCCTCAATATACATTTTCTGTCTGGTAACCCATGTACTGTAGTTGACTTTCAGTTTTCCCTCCCCTCTTACTTATTTCTGTATTCATATGTATGATTTATGTGTACAGTACACTCAGTAAACTTTGCCTTCCTTTGTACAGCTTGCATCATTTGCCTTATAAAACTGTTCACGGTGTCTGTGTTTGTTTACTGTATGTGTACTTGTGCTGCTCAGTCCATTTTCCTGGTCACCAATAGTGTTGTTGGCCAGGGAAACTTCTTTGTGTTTATGTACACATGATGAGCAGCATGCACATGCGATTAGTACTGCTGTTCATCGTGCTAACATGTAAACATTGTGTAGGCTTTGCGCAAAGCCTACTCAGATTTTCACAAATACCTGCCAATCAGTATGGATGACTCACTCATCCACTAGGGAAAGACATTCCAGAGATGTGGTGCCTCATGATGAGAAGAGTGACCACCAGGAGGGTCTAGCAGCAGTCTTGGAACCTTCATTAACTCCACTGAAGAGAAGTAGAGGGACCTAGCAGAATAGTATGGAACTAGGAGCACCTTCATATATGAGAGGCCTAGCTTATATACAACTAAATGCACCAAGACTAGAACTTAAAAGATAATACAAGACCAAATCAGCAGTCAGAGCAGACTGTACAGGACTGAGGTAATATAAAAGTAAGTAGAAGTACTTATGAGTAACTGGGCTGTGCAGTTTTCCACCAGCTGTAATCAGTATAGTTCTGTATTAAGAAGTCCTAGGTACACTGAGTTATATTAATCAACAGAGTAAGAGACAAAGGCACATACAACTAAAGAAAGGTCTTTTGGAGGGAGAAGCTGTTTAATGCAGGTAATGTCTGTTAAGCAGAAGCACAAATAGCTTGACAGCAGATGACTCCTGGTCTCTCACTGTTGGTCTGTCATCCAGGTCCACACCAGTAATTGTACACCTTGTCTATGAAGTCCCGTTTATCACTACAATAAATGATGATGGGGTTTAAAAGTGGACAGCTAAAGTTGCTTAATGTTGCATGAATAACCATGGCCAGTATACTGTACAGGTGTGACAGTAGGTACTGTTATCTTTGAAATTATAGTCTTTTTATCATTGTGTTCAGGTTGTGCACAAGTAGCAGATGTTGAACTATGTGGTGTTTCCCCTGCTGTAATGTAATTTCTTCATTCTGTCTGTAGAGTTTGTGTCACATCTGATATTGAATGCATACCTGATTGTGAAACCTGTAAAGGTTATATGTACACCGGTGTCACACCAGCAAAATCTCAGCATAATTCAGTAAAATCAAGTACTCACTAATGTTCCACACTACCTGACTAGACTTATTGCAGAGGTCCTGAAAGTACTAGTACCTACACCACCTCTAGAGGATTCCAGCAGCATCCTCATCTGCATCATAGTCATCACCCCTTATAGGGAGAAGGTACTTCTCACCCTTTATTAAAGACAGTAGTGTGTAAGAGGCACCACCAGTGCAGCTTGAGGTGGCTTTCTACAGATGTAGGGAACTATGGACCTATAAGTCTGACTAGTTAGATATGCAAGGCCATGAAAAGAATTATCATTGACCTGATAAACAATGACATAGGAAAGCTACAGACACTAGAATCTACCCAGCTTTATTTTTGTGATCTGACCTTTGACCACCACATATCTACTGTGGTGAGAAAATCATTCTACATTGCACAACTTAAAAGTAGCACAATGGCATCTTTAGACCAGTCATCAAGTACATTACAACCTTCAGCATATACCTGACCAGGCATTTACAATAGCTTGAGAGACCACAGAGGTTATTCACAAAAAGAATACAGGGAGTAAATAGCAATTCCATTGTGGACCATCTCAAATCCCTACCACTATATTCGGTCCCTTAAACACTGCTGCTCAGCAGTCAATGCCTAGCCTACAAGGCATCCCACACTGATGGATCTGTTGCACATCCACAAAACAAGTAGTATCAGAAATAGATATTCTAAGGACCTAAATCTTGTCTGCTGACATAAACAGGACATGTTGGAGGGACAGGTACGGTGGATATAAAAAGTTTACATTCATAGTTTAGTACTAAGCTAACTGCTCTTGCGAGCTATTTTAAGCCTAGCCAATTATCCCTTGTGAGACTCAAACTCTGCACCTTGTGTTTGTAAGGCAAACACTTTAGCCATCAAGCCACCATTCCCCTGTTAAAATGCCAGGTTTTTGCGATATAGAAAAATGAGACCACAATAAATCATTTCAAAACTTTTCCCACCTTTAATGTGACCTATAACCTGTAAAATATAAAAAATAGAAAAAGTACAATAAGCTTGTTGCATTAGTGTGCACACCCTTAAACTAATACTTTGTTGAAGCACCTTTTGATTTAATTACAGCATTCAGTTTGGGTACACACCTGCCATCAATTAAAGAGACTCTGATTAACCCCAAATAAAGTTCAGCTATCCTAGTAGGACTTTCCTGACATTTACTCAGTTGCCTGCTACAGGAAAAGCCATGGTTCACAGAGTGCTTACAAAGCATCAAAGGGATCTCATTGTTGAAAGTTATCAGTCAGGAGAAGGGTACAAAAAATGTCCACAACATTGGATATACCATGGAACATAGTGAAGACAGTCATCAAAAAGTGGAGAAAATATGGGACAACAATGACGTTGCAAAGAACTGGACGTCCCTCCAAAATTGATGAAAAGACAAGATGAAAACTGGTCAGGGAGGCTGCCAAAAGACCTACAGCAACACTGAAGGAGCTGCAGGAATTTCTGACAAGTACTGGTTGTGTACTACATGTGACAACAATCTCCCATAGTCTCCATATGTCTGGGCTATGGGGTAGGGTTGCAAGACGGAAGCCTTTTCTTACACAGAAAAACATCCAGGCCTGTCTAAAATTTGCAAAACAATGCATCAAGTCTCCCAAAAGTATATGGGAAAATGTGTTATGGTCTGATGAGTGAGACCAAGGTTGAACTTTTTGGCCACAATTCTAAAAGGTACATTTGGAGCAAAAACAACACTTTCCATCACCAAAAAACACCATCTCCATGGTGAAGCATAGTGGTGGCAGTATCATGCTTTGGGGTTGCTTTTCTTCAGCTGGAATAGGGGATTTAGTCAAGCTGGAGAGAATTATGAACAGTTACAAATACCAGTCACTTTTGGTCCAAAATCTTCAGGTGTCTGCTAGAAAGCTAAAGATGAAGAGGAATTTCACCTTTCAACACGACAATGTGTGCACACTTATGCAACCAGCTTATTGTAAGTTTTTTATTTTTTTATATTTTTTCACTTAGATGTGTTTGTTTTTAAATTGAATTGTATAGGTTATAGGTCACAATAACGGTGGGAAAAGTTTTGAAATGATTTATTGTGGTTTCATTTTTTTATATCACAAAAACCTGGCATTTTAACAGGGATGTGTAAACTCTTTGTATCCACTGTATGCATCTCAAAGATTACTCCTTTTCGGGAATCCACTGGAATCCATGTGAACCAAAGCTCATCTCCAACACTGTTCAAAAGTAGCTTGGGCCAATGGATGGGAAATTGAAAATTTGCCCCTATAAGCCTATATCATAACCATAAAATTCCTTGAGGTATTGAGACGTCAGCAATATTTTGTTAAATTTTGGGTAAGCTTGGCTAGGTTTAAAATGACTCTTGGGCAGACAGCTTAGTAACCACCTACGAATATTTGACGAATATTTGACCTTATGAAATGCATTCTGCCTAGCTTTTATCCTGAAATGTCCCACTACTCTTTTTCTACACTGCCTAGGTGTGGTTCCTTCCTCTTAAAGCATTTGTCAGCCACAACTTAATTGCACACATTAGCTCTGTCTGCCTTTTTTGACACCTTTTTTAAAAAGAAATGTTCCATATGTTCTCAGAGCATTCATGATATGATTCTCCTCATGACTGAATTTATCCCTCCTGTGTCTTGTTCCCTTCTTCTGCAACATTTTCTAACTCTCAAGCACACTTGGCAAAAACTACACCTGGTTCACATGTATGAAACTTTAAGCAGTTATGGCTCATGCATGCCATTATATAATGAAGAAAAAGGGATTTCTGAGTTTGAATGCAGGAGTGAAATGCATGCATATAAATGTTTGCTGTGAGAATGTAGTATAGTGTGTATTAAATAATTGCTCATGTATGTTACTGTTTAGCTTAATGAAGGTGGTTTCTAGTATGGTCCTGGTCATTACCCACTGACAGAGACCATTGTCTGCACTAAGCTATTTCATAGATTCAGACAGCACTGAAAGTGGCACCTTGCAAAATTCCACATTTTCCATGTTTAAACAGTAATAACTCACTTCTTACCAGTAAATACAGACTAATGTTCAGCAGATCACACTAAATTATACTGATGACTGCCTTTTCTTAATATATTCAGGTTATTCCTGTTTTTATAAACCTTTTTAGTTTGTTCGTGCTTATCACAGACTGTCATGGAAGCACAGAGGGTGACCTGAAGCTGGTAGGCATAAAGTGAGGCTGATATGAGAAGTTCTCATGCAAATGAGGCTCATCCTTGCTGAGCTCTATGAATTGTACCACAGCACACATGTGTAATTACTCTTATTGGCATAGCTGTACTCTGTTTGCTACTGATGACCTGTGCTTTGCTCAAGCATGTGTCTGAGTGCATTTCTCACCTCAGTTCAGCTCCAAAATACCATACTTTCTGTATGGCTTGTATGCATTCATATGTTTGTCT
Organism: Protopterus annectens; assembly: GCF_019279795.1. Lineage (NCBI taxonomy): Eukaryota > Metazoa > Chordata > Ceratodontiformes > Protopteridae > Protopterus > Protopterus annectens. The sequence continues at coordinate 1,915,584,524 of NC_056737.1, forward strand.
GTAGCCAGTCCTCACCCTCTCAGGCTGTTGGATACCAGTTGTCCTTAGAGCAGACACTGCAGAGACCCTTCTACAGAGAAGATGCAACATGTCATCCAAGTTGAGAAATGCAACATTCCCTGCAATTTTTATCCAGAAATTGTTCTGTGACCTCCCTATTGCTGCTACAGTAAACAATTTGTATGAGAACACCCTTAAAACATGTAAAATACAACAGGCATATAAGTTTCAAAAGATTAACATTTATTTATGAAAATAAATAAATGTGCTCGTTGTCGTCACTCAGTGGAATGTGGGTATGGCCTATCATGATAAATGTCCTGTTATTATACAAAACCTTACCACATTTATAAGTTCAGTAGTTAGCAACCTTATATGGGTGCATGGTTGGGCAGGGCAGAGTGATGCCACACTCTAGTACTCTTTGCCTCAGAGTTCTACATTTCATTCAGAACATGGTACTTCATGAATGTGGTTCCTAAGTTCATTGGGAAGTACTAGGCAATCAGTCTGCAGACTATTTCAAGCCATCCAAAAAAAAAAAAAAAAAACTGTTCAAAATTTCCCCCTAGCCTCAAAGAGAGCAGGACAAGATAGACCAGGAGAGACCGTGAGGCTGTCCATCCAATTATTTAGGTTTACCTCGAAGGTGCCAAGCGTACTACTCTGCTTTACATGTAGGGGAAGTTTGTTCCAGAGGTGAGGGATTCATTGGGATATGAATCTACCATGCCAATATGTCTTACTTATCTGCTGATGAATGTTTAGTTCCTTTAACTGAGTACTTTGATGTATCATTAGTTCTGCAAGGGAATAAGAGATCAAATAAGGTTGGCTCTTTCATGGCACAAAAGGCTAGACATAGATCATCACAGAGGAATCTGTAAGAAACTGAGTACAAAGAAAAGACTGCTAGTCTCTGCTGTTAACTAAGATTTTTGAGGCCACTGATCTTTTTTGCTATGACTCTCGGAGGTCTCCCAAATTGTGCAATGTGTATTGATAAATACATGCCAGAAGGTGCATTATATTTAATATGGAGCCTGATAAGATATGAGTAAAGGGGGAACTGAGACTTCTTTGGATCTAGTGGGGATGCCTTTGGAAATTTGATGGGCCAGATAAAAGGTTTTCTGAATTGCTGTGGAGACATGATGGTCAAATCATAAGGAATTATCACCAAGAGTACCCAGATCCCTTACAAGAGTGTCTGATTGGAGGGGGACATCCCCTATATGGTAAGTGAAACTACAAGGTTGCTACATTTTTTTACATTTAATTTAAGAGCATTGTCCTTGCACCAATTTTTAACATGGCCTAAGCCATGTTGGGGCAATTGTGAATCAGTTGAATGTTGAATAACAACACCTAATTTACAGTCATCTGCAAAACGTAGTTAACCGTAGGCCAGTTTGGAATCTGTTAAAGCACAGGGTTGTGCTCCAAGCTGGTCTGAGTAAGAGACCAAGATGCTTATCTAGCTGTAGCAAACATCATACCTGCAAAACATGGAAGATGCACAGGTGTCAACCAAGGTGGGTCAACAATACACAGGTTAACCACACAAACCCCCGGATTCATGAACCTTGCGCCAGGCGCCAGCATAGCGTCGGCGTTATAACGCCAAATATGGCTGCTGAGCGATTCAGGTATGAATGAATTCCACGTGCACTACCGGCGTGCGCCGGACCGTCTCCGCCCCCGGCTTAGGTATGCAAAACACACTGTGTGCGGTATTGCACCATGCAAATGAGGGCAAATAGCGATCCACGAAGTGGCGCAGGCGTAGCGTAAGGGCACGGCAATGTAAACCAAAAAAAAACGGTTTACATTTACCCAAACATGACCGAGGAGTAACGGAAGGCTGTCAAAGTCAGGTATCATGTAGGTGCAATATGCCAATGTGGAAAGGCACCGAGAATGTCCAAAGAAAATGTGCACAAAATGTAAAAAATGACATAAATGGCACGTACGTAGAAAGAACAGCAGACCCCCGGGATATGTGCACAGAAGTTGCAAAGCAATGAAATAATATGACAATGTCCTAAAAGAGCAGTATAACACACATCAGCTGCACAGCCACCACACACCATAGTATGTATGTAAAGCTTCAACCCCAGCGCAATGGTTGTCAAGGAGTGGTGGCGGTGTTCGGCGCCGTAACCATGTATTAGTAGTCAATTCCATGCAAATGAGGCAGATAATAGTGAATCGCAAAAATGGCGCCGGTGTAAGGATGGAGCAAACGGCGTAGCGGTACTACACCGAGGAGTGGCCTACACGAGATACATGTCAACCACAGAGGGGTGTGCCACATTTGGAGGAAGGATATTGGAGGTCAGCAAATCTGGGCTGTACAATGCACATCACAGCATCAGGACTGGCGTGTTAGGAAATAGATGCGCTGAGAGTACATAATGCGCGTACAGATGCATGTGCACGAGGATGACTACGTTCCCTAAACCAGTCATGTGACGGCCTCCCCGTCAACAACCACGGATATAGGAAAGTAATGCGGAGAATACGAGGAAATGCGGAAGCAGTGTAAATGGAGCCGTAATGAGCAATCAACACCAATCAATCCAGGAAGGGCAAACGGCGGCAGCTGATAACTCTGCATGCAGACTCCTGCATAACGGGAAAGGGAGGCATATGAATGCAAAGATAGTAGGGGATGTAGCAGAAATGCAAAGAGCAAATAACCGAAATAGCACAGCCAAGTACAGAGGTAGCATAACTGCGGCTGCAGATAAAATGCATCATATGCCATGTGCCTGCAGGATGCAGTAATGTAAGATGCAAAGCCAAGGCAATGCAGGCAACTGTAATGTAACACTACAGGCAGTACCGTTGCAGTTGCAACTGTAAAACCACGGAAATAAGCCATGGATACGGCTGCACAGACACACCCAATGACATCACCGGGTATACAGCACAAC
>NC_056737.1:1915587962-1915595462 GCF_019279795.1 Protopterus annectens
CACTCTTGGTTGGCATCTACTTCTCTGAAGTACAGGCCAACACTAAGGGACTCTGGCTAACAAAGTTTGCAGATGACTGCAAACCGAGAGCCATTACTGAATCCCCAAATGATGTGGATACTCTACAAAAGGGCCATATAGAAACAGATGCTTGGTGCCAGAGCCATGGGCTCAAGCTCAATGCCAAGAAATGTATAGTTATACCCTTTGGGAAAAAAAACATGTACCCATGAATTACCATATAGGTGGCAGTACACTAAACATCGAAAGTGTGATAAGAGACTTAGGGACACAGGTGGACAGTGGTCTCACCTTCGATAACCACATCACCACAACAGTCAGGAAATCCTTCTATGTGGCGCAACTCATCACTAAGGGCTTTTCATCCAGAAAAAAGGAGGTCATTGTCCCACTGTACTCATCCCTCTAATGACCCATTATAGAATACAACAACCCGTTTGGTATGTACCTCTCAAGACATCTGCAACAACTGGGAAGGCCGCAGAAATACCTCACTAAAAGAATCACAGGCCTAAAGCAGATGCCCTACACTGACCGCCTTAAAAAACTCCAGCTATACTCTGTCACATATAGTCTACTCAGAGGAGATCTCTGCTTAACATACAAGGCCATGTCAAACCCAGAGCTGTTGGACATGCTACACAAAGAAATCCAAATCCCTCAGAACCACATGCTCCAGGGATCTAAACCTTATCACAATAAACAAAACATGCTGGAGGGATAGGTTCCTGACCCAGAGACTCCCCAGACTCTGGAATAGATTGCCCATACATGTCAAGCAGAGTGCCTCTTTGGCCCTCTTCAAAAGGAACCTTGAAGATTGGATGGGAGAAAGGAAATTCACCCCGGGGATCACATCAGTTGCCCTGCTAGATAGGGGTCCAGGGAAGTAAAGCGTGGGAAGAAATAGCCAGGGAATTATGGCTAGGCTTGTATAGGCCCTAGGGCTGATAGGTTCATAGGCTGGTACTATTGTATGTCTTTTTCTTTGCGTTTTATTCGTAATTCCAGTAGTCAGATACCTAACAGACATCATGTCTGGATAATTAAACTGAGAACAGATATTTAGAGGCAAAAATGTACAGACAACGGATAGTGCAATGATTAAAGCACAAAACAGACAGCAAGGTATGTTGTGGTCAGGGCCTAGGCAAGGAATACAGTATAAAATCTTTGAGGCATTTGCTTTCCACAAGTAATGCAATTATTAACTTTTACTGACATCGGTAAGGAACAAGAAAAAGTTTCCCCAACGGGGTACTTAGCTATAAGTTGAAGACTTCAGTTCTGAAACTCTAAAATGAGAACTTCAGGAGTCAGCAGACTGGCACTTGCGAACTGCTTCTGCTTCGTGCACCGTTCAAGCAAGAAAGACTGATGTAATGGTGTCGGCTCCATGTTTTATAACCCTGACGTCATGAAAGAAGGGACAGCAACCTACGCATGACCCAAGACTTTGTTAATCAGGCCGACTGAGGGCAAACCGCCAACAGATTACCCAAATGTAATGACTGCAACAGTGAAACACTAATATAGTCAGAGATTCACTTTTGTGGCTTTGGATAGATATTGAAGAGGATATGGTAAGCTCTGGAAATTATAGTCTGCACCCAGGAATCCGGTGTTACTGATTGCCAGTTTAAATGGTGCAGAGAGAATCTTCTCTCGACTGCCTCCAGAGATAGGCAACTGGGCCACCACTCCGGAGCACTGGTAAGGTTGTCCAGAGAAGGAATCCCTGGAACCCTGGTTACACAGGCCTCCTCTGTCACGGGAGGGGTGTCTTCCAGATGAGCTCCCCTTTCTGCCCCAGAGTGAAAACTCTCTATGTATGTCCTGAAAAGGATCTTGGGACTCCAGAACCACATCTTCCCACTCCTCGGATTCCTAGAGTAAGGTCGTTGAGTAGTTAAAAAATGTACGCCTACAGCAGAAAGGGTCTTTCCGTCCTTCTCACACCTGGCTAATGTGTGTCTGACTTTGGGGCCAAACAACAAGGTAGCATCAACAGGAGAGTTGACGAAGGAAGACTTAAGAAGGTCCACAAAATCACACAAGGACATCCAGGTGTGACATCTAACAGCAACGCCTGTACCCATTGCCCTTGCCGTCCCATCGGCTGTGTGAGCAATATGCCACATGGATGAGTTGGATATTTATTCTAGGGTTACAAGCTGGAAGGAAACTATCTTGTACCTCATCACATACTGCGCCTGCCAAGGAACCTGAGAGCTCAGTGATCAGGTCCCTTTGAAGACTGGTAAAATGTGCCAAGAAGTTCAACAAACATATGGCAAAGGTAACTGAAGCATAGACCCACTTCCCAAATCTGTCCATCATCAAAGACTCCCTTGTTTGGAGGATGAACAGCTGGACTCTCTTCTGCGAGTTCCTTCTTAGTGGCTGCCGTCACCACCATAGCATCTACCACTAAGCCTTTAGACCAGTGGGGCTGGTCCTCTGGTGCAGTAATAATTTTGTCCGGTCTCCGGGGGATTGGCTCTATAGTGTCAAGGGCCTTCCAAGCATGCTGTATGAAGAGCTTGACCAAATAGGCATCTGGGGTCACCCAGGAAGTAGGTGGTCAGGCACGAAAAGGCTGCAAGAAAACAGATTCCTCGGAGGAAGGACTGGTGGACATCCAATCACCCCTCTGTTTCAAGATTTCCAAGATCCAGAGGGTGACCGTGGGTAGACTTCCCTTCATCATAATCTGTATCCTAGGTGAGAGATTCTTCTGGAGAATCTAAGTGCTTTCTCTTACACGATCTCTTACAGGGTGGCTCCTCGGGGGGGGGGGGACTTTTAAGAGAGTCTACCCTGTGGTAGGGTGTCTTGCTGCTCCCGTGCCTGATGTCAGAATGTAGTAGATTGACAGCTGTGAGCCAGATAATACATAGATATGACATTCTGATGGAGTGGATGCCAACTGTGAGCCTGCTGAGGCGAGCGCTCTCTCCATAATTTGGAAGGCAGGCCTGCCTGAAGAGGGATGGGAACCCAGAACCAAGAAAGACAACCTTGGAACCAAAGTTGCACCATGCTCCAATGACCCCCCACCCCCCCCAGAGAAGGAGCCCCAAGAGGACTCAGAGCTGTCAAAGCAACCAGAACTATAGACGGTGCCATGGAAAAAAAAAATCTGTGCCATACTAGGGATTCTGGAGATGGCAGCCAAGTCAGTCACGTGGGTGGTCGGCTCCAACTGTGTCGAGGTCCACAGAGTGGGTTCCGGGACTGAGGTGAGATTCATCAGTACCGACAATGCTGGCACCAGGAGAAGCATCAGTGTCGACGGCTCCAAATCCTGCAGGAAGGTTGAAGGAGGAAGATAAGTTGGAGTCCTGGGAGAAAAAGCCTCAGCTCCGGGTTGGAGGGAGGGAGATCCTAGACGGCGTTGGAATACCTCTGGTCACCAAGAGCTGATTCACCAGTCCAACTACATCAAGCTCCGAAAGGCTCCTGCTAGAATGAGCAGACATCCCAGAGGGAGATTTGGGGTGCTCGAGAAAGGGACTGAGCTGCTGACCAACAAAGGAGTCAAAGGATGGAGAAGAGAGTCCTGGCTGTGTGTTTGACATTCAGAATAGAAGCAGACTGACCAAAAGCTGGTGTTGGAGAGAAAGTGACCAATTTTATTCAGGAAGCTATTGTTGGTGCCGAGATGGTCTTCGGTATGTTGAAGAGGTTTGGTACCGAGATGGTCTTAGATATGTTGAAGAGGATGGTACCATGACAACTTTCATTGGTTCCACAAGAATAGACAGCATTGTGGAAGAAGTATACACTCCGGTGCTGAGATGGCTGTTGCCATTTTTTTTTTTTTTTTAATTCGATTCCGAAGAAACATGGCCTTTGGAGGATTTTGGTTCCTGAGACTGAGGAGACATTGGGACTCAATAGCTCCTCTTTTTTGGTTCTAAGGAGGTTTTAACGCCTCCGCCTCAGAAAATGGCACTTTTAACAAACCTTTTAAGATCAATTTGTTGGGACACTGCAATGGTTTGGTCACAAACGTTTACAGAGCTCACACGGAGGCTACATTTCTAAGTGTGGCACACCCAAACAAACGCAGGAAAGATGCCCATCAGAGCTGGGCACCTTTCTGCCACATTTGTCACACTGCTTGAAACCAGTTATACCTTTTGTTTTCCCAGCCACTGTAACTAGAAAATAAACCGCTGTTCATGCGCATCACCAACACACAACAGTGAAAAAAAAGTCATGATAAGGAAAGAAAAAAACAATTAAGTGTATCAACGATGGTAGTAAAAAACACCCAAAAGGGCCAATTAAGAAAGAAAGCGGAAGAAAAATACCAACCATGGTATTTGAGAATTACCAAATGTACAATGGAAGGGAGGGGCCTACACCAGCTGCGGTAATCATGAAATACCAAATTGGTAAAACAGCACTCACACAGATAGATAGTCACTAATTAGGGAATAGAATATCCAATTTATTTTATTTTACATTTGTTGACCGGGCTAGTCTAACTGGATATATGTCCATTTTCAGTAGAGGCCCAGGGAGAAAAGCTCCAAAAGGTGCAATAGTGGGGAGACTTCCCTTCATCATAATCTGTCACTAATTAGGGAATAGAATATCCCTAATTGACCAAGAAAATATTAAAGATAGAAAAATATATCAACAACAATAAAGCACCTAGCTTGACAGCACAGCCTGATGCGTCCTGAAACTCTATGCGGCAAATGAGATCTGAGGAGAAGGGATGATGGGCACTATGGGTAGCCTTAGCTCGAGAGTTTCTGGCTGGCGTAAGCTTGTTACAAAGGCAGAGTCGGTTCCGAGGATGAAACAGAGACCCAATAGTCAAGAATGAATGAATAATAACATCAGATCAAATAACTTTATATCATATATATATATATATATATATATATATATATATATATATATATATATATATGGTCTACTTCACCTAAAACTCATTTCACTGACATTCATTTTACAGAAACCAAACCACTAAGATCACTTCACCTAAAGATCACTTCACCTAAAGATCACTTCACCTAAAGATCACTTCACCTAAAGATCACTTCACCTAAAGATCACTTCACCTAAAGATCACTTCACCTAAAGATCACTTCACCTAAAGATCACTTCACCGACAATTAGTACTGGCAGTGTGTAGAGTACTGTAAGGAAAGTAAAAGGTATATGTCCTTTTCCTCACTGTAGTACGATCCTGGAGTTAGTATATATAGTTAGTGGGGGTGTGGGGGGCATAGCCTCCATCTAGTTTGAAGTGAACTTTAGGTGGTATGATTTCTCTGAAACCATTGTCAGTGAAATGAGCTTTAGGTGAAGTGAAAGTAGACCCATATTACACACACAAATGCATATATAAATATATATATATATATATATATATATATATATATATATATATATATATATATATATATATATAGAGAGAGAGAGAGAGAGAGAGAGGGGTGTGTGTGTGTGAATATATATATTATATATATTATATATATATACAATATATATATATATATATATATATATATATATAGATAGATGGATAGATAGATATAAAATCTGTATGTGTGTGTGTGAAATAAGTGGCGGCGATTAATGCAGCAGTGAAAAATTAGAAAATATACTGTTATGGTAAGTGCAACTTAGATAACTGTACTATTGTTCATCATTCACACTGCTGGAGTATTTTTTGACGAATTGAGTTGATTACCAAAACCTACCCACCCTAGCAGGAGAGAGAATAAGGCTCCAGGTGCCCCTGGAGAATGGCCCTAGCAAAGCTAGTCCTTGACCTGGAAAAGGAGTCCAGTCTGTAATGCTTTGTGAAATTATGTACAGAGGACTATGTAGCAGTCTCTAGAATCCACATCTACTACTGGGGTATGCCATCTCAGAGGCCAATGTTCTAGTAGACACTACCCAAAACACATTTGCCATGGTGTGAGAAGGAAAAAGAAATCAGCTGAAAACAGCCATCTCTAAATAGTCCATCTTGACCACAGATCATCCCTTCTTTGTTTCATCAAAAGAAATAACTAGCTGATCGGCTTTCCTAAGTGAACTGGTTCTGTCAAGATAGTACCCCTGCTGCCTATGCACATCCTTCTTTCGGCTTTTCCCAGTTAGGGGTCGCCACAACGGATCACCTGTCCGCTCATGACTGGCAGTGGAGTTTTACGGTGTGGAGTCGCCAGCCTGCCACCCACCCTTCCACAGAAGGTGCACTCACACCTAGGGCCAATTTAGAGTGTCCAATCAACCTACAGCATGTCTTTGGGATGTGGGAGGAAACCCACACGACCACAGGGAGGTATGAAATTCGGATAGTCCAGAAAAATACCAAATAGGTAGCAATGCTACTTTAGCTTTACATAGTAGTCACACATGTTTTTACCAACTACAGGAGATAGAGGACAATTGCAAATTGAAGGGTTTTTAATTGGGAGAGGAAAGATGCAAAGGTCAAGCGGGATAAGCTGATCCATACAAAAGATAAAGGTGGTTTAGGATTACCAGATTTGAATATATATTTTAGAGCTCCACACTTACAGCTCATATATTTAACAGAAGCAAAAAGCTGTAACTCAAAGTGGAAAGGGATGATGAAGCAGAAGGGAAATTTAACAAAATAAGGAGAAAGTGGGATTTTGGATACAGATCATTAAGGACAATAACAGCCATACAGAATATTTTCTTCATAAAGTAGCAAAAAGTATTCCAAGAACTACATCAACATAAGAATGGAGAAGGAATAGGCAAGAGGTAACTGGAATTTACTGGGGAAACTAGCAAAGGAACCAAGGTATTGGGAGCAAATAATTAGAGAGGGCAAGGCAGTAGAATGGGAAGTGGCCAAGAAGACTCATCAAGCCCTGATGGGAAAGGCACAGTATAGCCAAAGAGATAGGGGAATCTAAGTGAAACACCTGCCCTGGTAAAGTTTTCAGTTGAATCTAAAACAGAAGCTGCTGTTAAAATCCAAAGTGCACAAAATCCTTCTCAATGGATCTAAGGATCAGGATAAAACACAAGTATATTGATGGCTTAATTCAAAGCCAACTCTGAAACAATGCTGGGCATAAATGAACTATTTGTTCTTAATGCAACCTAAATCTCTATGGAAGGCAAGGTAAGAGTTCACGCACCACTAGAGCTTGCAACTTGGAGACTCTTCTTGTAGAGTTCAAAGCAATAAGTATAGTCTTCCATGTGGTGAATCTTAGATCAGCCTGATGAGCTGGTTCAAAAGGAGACACCGTTAAATTTTCAGTACAAAGTTAAGATTCCAATTAACAGCCACCTGTTTGTTGAGTGGCCCAAGATAAATAAAAATAAATTTAGAAACCGTTTTACCAAAAACGGTAAGGACATAGAAGGATCCATGGGCAGACATGCTAAAATGGCCACTAGATCATTCCTGATGAGAACAGTAACTCGTAGTATATTTAAGAGGCAGTGATACATAATCCTTGC
>NC_056737.1:1915632962-1915701018 GCF_019279795.1 Protopterus annectens
GCCCTGGACTATCTGCCCTGACAATACCCCCGATCAGGGGTCGTCCGTTGTCACCTGGCAACGGAGGTAGAGGCAAACAATCTGCCCTGAAGGAGCAGGGGAGGTCATCAAGTTAGATGCTCTTGCATGATTAGGTCAGCAAATGCTGAGACATTGGGAGCTGGAGGACACTGAAAACAGCATCCACTGGAGGATCGCGTAGCGTGCTGGGGAAGAAGATGTAATGGCAGCTGCCATGAAACCTAAAACCTTCAAGACAAACCTGGCTTTGATCTATCACATTAGAGAAGAATGTGGAACATATTTTGCAGATATATGATACTTTCTGCTCTGTTAGTTTCACGGAAAGATGAATTGTGTCTAAGGTGGCCTATAAAGGTAACAAACCGACCGAGCCAACAAAGGCAGATTTTTCGAAATTTATGGAAATGCCTAGAGCTTGACAAGCAAACTCCTGAACTTAGTCCTGTCAAGGAACATTTGTTCCCTTTTCAGATGTCAGTAAGAATGAGTCTCCCACACCTGAAAAGGTAGTCAAATGGCAGTGGAGGATGTCTGCCTCTCAACCCTTACTGGCTTCACAAGGAGTAGTGCCAGAGAAACTGAGGAGTGGTCCAAGAACTTAAATGTGGCCACAATAGAATCACTCACAGGCCAAGGAAGCCAGAGACAAGACTGAAGATTTCCAAACAATTTTTATTTTCTTGCAGATCAGGAAGTGAACCTCTGAGGAACCTTCATCATTCTACCAAAACAGAGAGACTGTTAATTTAATACAGTTTGATTTGCCTATGTCACAAGTGATAAGTCAATAAAGGTGTTTAAAAAAATAGAGAAACTGAAAAGTGGGTAGCAGAACCTGAGCATCATGCTCTTGACCCAGATGAACAGCCAAGATGTGAGAAAAAAGAAAATGTACCAGTCAACCATCAGGATACTTTCCCTAACACCTGTACTCAATTCCTGACAAAAAAATATAAAATTCTCAGAAAAATGGAAAGTAGTCCCCAACAGGATACTTATCTGCCCAACTCTGAAGTGCTAGCAAACTAATTAAAGCTGCAGCAGAAAGCAGCAAGAAAGTCCTGAGATTTTGCCACCCTAAACACTAATTATACCACTCTTCTTGAGCTCTGCAGTGGTTACCATACACTGGAAGGTGCCCTAAAGCTTTGAAATCTGGCCAGTAATTTCACCATTGCCAGGATACATCCCATACAGCTTAGTCTACATCAACAGTGACAAAGGAACATCTTGAGCTATTCATTAAGGCTTCAGGAAACAGCCTTTATATTCTGTTTCTAACAGGTTACCGAGAGGAAACATCTGCCTAATCTACAAAGCACCATCTAAAATCTTTGCCTGAAACACACCAGTGGTACAGCCACTGGACTGAATAAGGGAAAAAAAGAAATGAACTGTTACACAGCACAATGTCTTTACTAAAGTCAGTCTATTAACTTCCTTCAAAACTAATCCTGAAATATATAATGGAAATACAAAATTTTAACATGTGGGTAATGACATTCAAGCTTAAGGCCAGTAGATCATAAGCAAAGGTACTGAAAAAAACAGGTACAATATTTGTCTGGGAGTTTCCATGTGCCCCATGATTGCCCCCAATTTTTCTTTAATACCAGTCCAAGAACAGTAAATGTCTGCAAGGAAAACATCTTCTAAGGCTAGCAAAACAGGTGGAATAGCTGGAGGTACAGGAGTTTACCTCTAGCAAGCCAAATGCCCACTGCCCACTTTCCAAAAACTAAAACGGCAAGTAAAAAAAAAAAAAAAGCTTACATTTTGTAACAGTTTGCATGCTCATGGCTGCAATCCCAATTGCAGCATCAAAAGACAAATTTTCTTCTTGCATACCTTTTGGCTGAGGAGGATTTTTTAGACCAATCTTGATTTTCCATTGCATGTTTGGGCTGTTCCTTTGATCTTTTCTGCCAAATTAAGGACTGCAACAGCTACATTAGCTTACAAGCTTTCCAAAGACACAACAGCAGTATTTAAAAAATGTCCCTATTTTTTGGCTGTGTCACTGATTATGGGTCTTGAACTAATTGGTTAAGAGCAACTGTGTTGTCTTGGTCCCTGTAGTAGAAACAATACAAAACAAAACACATTTTTACAGTTATGCTTTAATAACTGTGATCCTGACTGAAGTATTAAGTCTCCTCAACAGTATCACGTTGAACTGACAAAGTACCTATCAAGTGGAAGGGTTCTTAAAAGTATCAAGCCACTGGATAACTTTGTACTTGATCGTTAGAAATATAGGAGAAACAGGCAATTTTCTTTTTAAACGTTTGGGCTCTAGAAGTGGAGCCGGTAAATGAGGACAGTCCTTGCAATGAAATTATTCTGTAGACTGCTCAAAAGATCCAGATGGAGCAAAGGATGAAGGGGAAAAAATCTGGTCCCAGGATGCAGACTCTCTCAATTGTTTGAAATGTTGTCACTTTGGCAAGTATAGCTTCTGCAGCAGCAGTTAAGGAACTAAATGCTGGAAACCAGACCACAAGAATGAGCCTTGATTTTTTTTTGTCTGAATTTCATCCAAATAAGAAATCTAGGAAACATTAGAAAAAAACAACAGTAGTCTCCTCCACAGTACGGAGGTGGTGCCACTACTTACTCCTCACTGCACTATAACAAGAAGTACAACTCTGACGGAACTACATTCATCCGGATTTGAAAAAGGGTGACATAATACTTGTAAGCCTGAAAGCCAAATACACTAAGGATATGAACTTCAACCTAGGGCATCTTGTTAGTACCTTCCCCCAAGGATGTCCGATAAATGACCCACTACCAGACCGGAAAAGTTGTACAAATGATTGTCCCCTTGCTTGCTCAGACACTACTGCACAGCCAGAACTTGTCTAACCTAACCAAAATGTGCTGTGTTCTCAACTACCCCTTCCAGGTATGTAGATTAATCACTTGCAGCTTTGGCAGAGTTAATCCAACAACTAATTATAGGTGTCCCACTTTCCTTGCACCATTAAAAAGAAAATCTATGCAAACCTCCCAACTGGCCAGCAAATTATATGAACTTGCAACAAATTTAGGAGCAGAAAGGGATGTTCTGCACAATGCAGATTAGTGGGAAATGCTCACCAAGCCAGAGCTGTGCAGTCAAGTGCCTGGACTCCATCAGATCAGAGAGACTGGTGGCACTCAAGTCAGCACCTCTCTGTCAAGTGCAATACCACATGTGTAGATAGAGTCATGGACTGTAACAGTTCCTAACAGCAACCTTAAATGCAGTGCAACAGTGGATGTTTCCCACCAATTCTGCTGATTAGCAAAGTGACGTCAAAACCATGGTTTCTGAAGCCCTCCTCCCATTAGGATGACAGGACCAGAACAGCATAATCTCTATTCTCTGTTCCACTAAAGGTAATCAGATAGACAGGCACCAAAGAGGACATCTCCCAGTTTAAAGCTACCACCACACCCCAACTCCAAGGACTGCAACTGTAGCAAAGACCAGGAACCCTAACCAACAAGTCTCTGCAAGGGTAAACCAGTTATTGAAATACAACACTAGCAGACTCTTCTGCAAGGCTTATATCATCACAAGCATCAATCTGGTGATTATGGAGTACAGAAATGCAATACAAACAGTAACTCCTTGTACTGGAAACAAATCTGCTCAGTGTTAACAGCAGCACTCATCTGAGAGCCTCTCAAATATTCCATGTCCAGCAATACTACTGAGAAATACTGTAAATCACTCACCTTCAATAACCACATCGCCACAACAGTCAGGAAATCCTATGTGGCACACCTTATCACTAAGGGCTTTTCATCCAGAAAAAAGGAGGTCATTGTCCCACTGTACTCATCCCTCATTAGACCCATTATAGAATACAACGCCCCATTTGGTATGTACCTCTCAAGACATATGCAACAACGGGAAAGGCCACAGAAATACCTCACTAAAAGAATAGTACAGTTTTGTACCTACCATAAATGCAGATGTCCGATAGACATGCAACTGCAGTCATAACATGTGGGTTGTCCTGCCTCAGGCAGCCCTCGGTCGGCCGGATTCCAAAGTCTGGGTCCGACGTCGGCTGATGTCACATTTCTCTCCGACGTCAGAGCGGCTGGAGTACATAAGCATCAGCCGACGCCATTTTCTTCAGTGTTTTTTGCCCCAGATGCCAGGTGCCCTCCAAGGAAGGCTGTAATCAAATTGGAAGACAAAAACAGGATTCCAAAGAAATAAATGAGTAATAAAAACAAATACACCATAACAGATATCCCCAGCTAAGAGTAACAGGGATAGGAGTGGACCCTAGGCATAGAGGGGTATGGAGGGAGGGAAAATCCGACTGCAGTTGCATGTCTATCGGACATCTACATTTATGGTAGGAACAAAACTGTACTATGTCCTTCAAGAATGCAACTGCAGTCATAACATGTGGGTAGAATACCATAGCTTAGCTTAGCTGGGGGAGGAGGAATGCTCTAGGAAAAAGATGGTGTGGCAATCAAACCCTGCAGGACTGCCGAAGCAAAGCCTGCTCTGGATCTGGAGTATAGAGGGAGATTGTAGTGTTTGGAGAAAGTATGCACGGAGCTCCATGTAGCAGCTTCTAGAATGTCCTTGGTAGGCACCCCTCTTAAGGTTGCTGTAGAGGTGGCTGTAGCTCTGGTGGAATGTGGTCTGACATTGGCTGGAACAGCCTTTCCATGAAAGGAATAACAGAATCTGATGCAATGTCCAATCCATTTAGAAATAGTCTGTTTTGAAATTGCTTTTCCTTGGACTGCAGGGGCGTAAGCTACAAAAAGTTGTTCAGACTTCCTACTGGCCTTGGTTCTGTCCAGGTAGTATCGAAGTTGTCTGTGAATGTCCAAGTTATGCAACAGTCTTTCCCCCTTATTCTCAGGATTGGGGAAGAAAGCAGGCAGATGAATGGCTTGATTTAAAGAAACCCTAGAAACCACCTTTGGCATAAAAGTAGGGTTGGTCCTTAATGAAACCCTGTCTCTGTGAAAAATAATAAAGGGTGGTATTGCCATTAGGGCCTGTAGCTCCGAAACCCTTCTTGCTGAGGTAATTGCCAACAGGAAAGCTGTCTTCCATGAGAGAAATTGCAAGTCAACTGAAGCTGCTGGCTCAAATGGAGGTAGAGTCAGTTTTTCTAAGACAAAATTGAGGTCCCAGGCTGGCACTGGGGCCTTTCTTGGTGGCTTAATGTTCTTGATTCCCTGAGGAATTGCCTTAGTAAGGGTGAGAAAAACAGGAGGATCAGTGTTGTATCTAGCTGAAATAGCAGATGCATGTATCTTTATGGAAGAATATGAGAGGCCGTTCTTTAACATATCTGCCAAATATTCCAAGATGAGTGGGATGTTCAACAATGATGCATCATGTCCCTTGCTGGTATTCCAATTGCAGAATCTTTTCCACTTTGCTAAGTAAACCTTTCTGGTGGATGGTCTTCGAGCCTCTGTTAGTATCCGCTGAACTTCCTTGGAAAGAGATAAGCTGAAGTTATTTATGGGATCTCCCAGGCTGTTGGCTGCAGTGTCTGAAGATTTGGATGCAGTGTTTCGAAATTGTGTTGAGTCAAAAGTAAAGGCCACTGGGGAAGGGCCCACCTCCTGGTGTGACATATGCTCCGTAGTAGTGGGTACCAGTGTTGTCTTGGCCAGTCCGGAGCTATTATGATTCCCTTGGGTTTCTCTGCTTTGATCTTTAGTAATACTGAGGTCATCAGTGGCAGAGGTGGGAATGCATAGATTGCTAGGGAGTTCCAGTTGAATGAGAGGGCATCTATTTTCCAAGCTTTTGGATGGTATGTCCTTGTGCAAAATTTTGGTAGAAGATGGTTGAGGTGAGAGGCAAATAGGTCCACTTCTGGCTTGCCCCATGTCGAAGTGAGTTGTCTGAAGGCCCTCGGATGTAACCTCCACTTGTGTGGATCTGTGAAATTCCTGCTGAGGCTGTCTGCCAACACATTGTCTTTTCCTGGAACAAACTGGGATTGTAACTGGATGTTTAGGCTCAGTGATTTCTCCCAAAGCTGCATTGTCAGTCTGCAAAGGGGGTAAGAGTGAGTGCCCCCCTGCTTGTTTATGTACCACATCACAGTGGTGTTGTCTGTCCGTATCATTAAATGGCCTTGCTGGAGTTGGTGTTGAAAGGCCTCGATGGCATGCATTACTGCCAGCATTTCCTTTTGGTTTATATGCAGATGAGTTTCCTTTGGAGACCATTGTCCTTGTATACACCTGCCTTCCATGTGCGCCCCCCATCCAAGGTCTGAGGCGTCTGTAGTCATGGTCTGTGTTATCTGTGGTTTTTTGAATGACATATCTGCGTTTGCCTGGCTCACCGAGGCCCACCACATGAATTCCTTTTGTAGGCATGGAATGAGTGGTATGATTGTCTCCAAGTTGTTGCTGTGTTGAGACCAAATGCTTTTTAGGTACCATTGAAGTTTTCTCATGTGTAGTCTTGCTAATGGAACCAGGAGAATGCAGGATGCCATGTAACCCAGGGCCTGTAGGAATCTCCTTGCAGTCATCTGGGTGAGTTTTTCTAAACCTTTGAAGTAATGAGTTAACTTCTCTTGCTTGTCTTCTGTCAGGTAAGCCATCTGAGAGGCTGTGTCTAGTTTGGCTCCTAAGAAGATTATTTGCTGGGATGGCTGCAGTCTTGACTTTTGGAAGTTGACTGTGTATCCCAGAGCTTGAAGTAATCGTATGACATAATCCAGGTTTTTTTGTCAACATCAATTTGTCGTCCGCTTGTATGAGGCAGTCGTCCAGGTACGGGTAAATTTGTATACCTTGGAGCCTGCAATGAGCAATTACTGAAGCCAGGCATTTTGTAAATACTCTGGGCGCAGTAGATAAGCCAAATGGCAATGCTGAGAATTGATAATGCTCTGGCCCTGCAAGAAATCTGAGGTATCTTCTGCAGCTGTGTCTGATAGGGACATGCAGGTATGCCTCCTTGAGGTCCAGAGTAATCAGCCACGACCCCTTGCCCAGCATGGGAAGGAGTTGCTGTAGAGTCAGCATTTTGAACTTTGGTACTATGAGAAAGGTGTTTAATGCGGACAAGTCCAGTATTGGTCTCCATTGAGATTCTTTTCTTGGAACAAGGAACAGTCTTGAGTAAAACCCCTGGTCTTGTTCTTGTTGTGGAACTCTTTCTATTGCTTTCATCCGAGTCAGCAGAGTGATTTGCTTGATAACCTCTGCCCTCTGATTTTGTGGTAGGTTTGGCATGCCTTGTTTTCTTGGTAAGGTATGAAAATGAAACCTGTACCCTTGGTCTATAATGTCCAAAATCCATTTGTCCTTTGTCAGTCTGTGTCAGTTTTCTGCAAACAGAGATAATTTCCCGCCCAAGGGAGCTTCTAGTTGTTCCCTGGTAGGCGGTAGTAGAGGAAAGTCATTGAGATTGTGGTTGTGGGGCAGGTGAAACCCCAAGGCCACTTCTTTGGTTTCCTGGCTGCCATTGTCGCCCCTGTAAGGGCCTCTGTATTGGCCTCTTCCTCGGCCACGTCTGTTCTTACCCCTTTGAAACTTTTCTGGATTAGGAAAGGACCAGTTTTGAAGGCCAATTCCTACTGAATCTGGGGGTTGAACCTGGAGGAAATCTTTCACAGTCTGAACTGATTTTGCTTTTCTTTGATGGTCTTTAACACATCCTTAGCATTTGCACCAAAAGCTTGTTCTTTTCCAAAGGTGCATCCAGAAGTTTTGCTTTTACATGATCTGGTAGAGGTTGATCTTTTAACCAAGCATGTCTACGAATGACTGCCCCTGTCATAGCTGCCCTACATGAAGCTTCCAGTGCATCATATCCACACTGCAGGAAGTGATTGCTTACTTGCTGAGTGTTATGTACAGCTTTCTGCAAAGTCTTCCTGTCTAAAGGATCAGGAGTGGCTAATGTTTTATGTAACTCTTCTAACAGATAAACCTGATATTGTTACATCTTGAAAAGGCAATTTGAAGCTCTCCTAGATAAGGTAGTGGATGTGTAAACCTTTTGCCCCATCTCTCTAATGACCTAGCTTCCCTGTTGGAGGGCAAAGGATTTTTGAGGTGGAGGCTGAAACTCCTTTAGGCCCCTGTGAAATAGTCTCCAAATCAGCAGTATGGGCCCTGAATAAATGGGAATGAGTTTCTGGGACCCTGTAATACCTGTCTGGCTTGGCTGGAGCAGGAGGAAGAGAATCAGGGGTAGCACTAGAGTCAGAATACAAATCATCCAGAACATCAAGTACAGGAGGAATAGCTAAGGGCCTGTGCTGAGGCTTCTTAAGGAAAGTCCTAAGGCGTTTCCTAGAATCAGAATATTCCTGACCTTGCCACTTGAAATGTTCCCTCATGGTGTGCAGAACTTCCCCAAAAGAAATATCCTCAGGAGGGGAGGCCGAGGGGATGGAATCTTCTGCATCCGAGTCCTCACAGGTCTGGAAGAGTTCTTCCTGGCTATCAGAGTGGACAGAGCCCTCAGAATCTTCATCTGAAGGAGTAGGGTCAGAGGGTTCAACCCGGGGCGTTTTATCAGGAGGAGGCTGGGATCCTCTCAGGATGGGCCTGTGTACCTCTAATCATGGAAATTAAATCAGCAGCCATGGACATAATTTGTGTCTCTGGAGTCGGCTGAGGTAAGGGTTTAGAAGTAATATGCTTTGTTTTGCTTGCTGCCTTAGCCCTAGTGTAGGCCTTAATAGACATGGCCATAGGGGCCTGGCAGCTCCACGTGCAGGAGTGACCTTGTCTACAGCAATGGTCTCGGGCATTTCCTCGGTTTCAGTATCCGGAGGAAAATCTACAACTGGCGGAGTGATGTCTGGAATCGGAGTCGTCGGTAATGCGGTGTCTTCGGTTCGGAGCAGTGGAGAGACCGTCTCAGAGGGAACCGGAGCACTCGCGCTAGGTTTTGGCGTGGAGTCGGTGGTAGACGCGGGCCGAGGATGTCGGTCCCGGTCTTTTCGCTTTTTGGGAGTTTGCAATGTCGGAAGATCCGACGGCATGGTGTAAGCAAAAATATCGCCGAAAAAATCTTCAGCGAACTCCGCCCGGCGCCTGAGAGTGCGCTTGTTGAAGCGAGCACAGGCTACACAGGCCGAGACGTCGTGGTCTGGGCCCAGGCAAGGGAGACAGTAAGAGTGGAAATCCTTATGAGGTATTTGTTTACCACAAGAAAGACAATTGTTAACTTTTTCAGTAATTTCTGATATCGGCTGAGGCAAGAAAAGGTCCCCAATGGGGTACTTAGCTTTTTGATGACTTCGGTATCGTAGAATACAGGAGCTGACCGACTGGCACTTGCGAACTGCTTCTGCTTCGGGCACCGCGCGGCAAGAAAGACTGAAGAAAATGGCGTTGGCTGATGCTTATGTACTCCAGCCGCTCTGACGTCGGAGAGAAATGCGACATCAGCTGACGTCGGACCCAGACTTTGGAATCCGGCCGACCGAGGGCTGCCTGAGGCAGGACAACCCACATGTTATGACTGCAGTTGCATTCTTGAAGGACATCACAGGCCTAAAGCAGACGCCCTATGCTGACCGCCTTAAAAAACTCCAGCTATACTCTGTCGCATATCATCTACTTTGAGGCAATCTCTGCTTAACATACAAGGCCAAGATGTCAAACCCAGAGCTGTTGGACATGCTACACTTAAAAAAAATCCCAATCCCTCAGAGCCACACGCTCCAGGGATCTAAACCTGGTCATCACAATGAACAAAACACGTTGGAGGGATAGGTTCCTGACCCAGAGACTCCCCAGACACTGCAATAGACTGCCCATATATGTCAAGCAGAGTGCCTTTTTGGCCCTCTTCAAAAGGAACCTTGATGACTGGATGGGAGAAAGGAAATTCACCCCGGGATCACGTCAGTCACCCTGCTAGGCAGGGGTCCAGGGAAGTAAATAGTGTGGGAAGAAATAGCCAGGGAATTGTTATGGTTAGGCTTGTCTAGGCCCTAGGGCCAATAGCCTAGTACCAACCTAAGAACCTATAAGATTGCAGAGCTGCCATCTTGAAGACACACCAAAGTCACTGAGCTGCAGGTTGGGATGGTGATCTCTAGTCCCCTTTTCAAGGAGGAAAAGGCTGAACTATATTCTACTTTCTCCTAATAGTACAGAAGACGACTGCTCTAGTATCCTGTGCCAATCTGGACCGATTCCAGTCACAGAAAAAGTCTGAGCATGTGGCCTCCTGTAACCATATCCAGGATTCATCTGCCCCAGTGACAAACTCAGAAGTTAGGGTGAACAGCCTTTTACTGACAACTCTGCCAAGTAGCGAGAGCTACTGAAGTTCTTCTTGTAAAGCCTGTCACAGGGGCATTGGAGGAGGTTAATAATGGTTAGGTTACATCCTCATATTAGGAGGTCTCTTCTCTGGGTACAGAAGAAGCATGCAAAAAGACCACAAAAACAGTAAGCAGGCTGCTTCCAGCATCCACTTATATATACAGAATTTCCTGGAAACAAATGAAGTCCTGCAGGACATGGCTAATGTGAAACATGCAACATGGGAAACAGTAAGTCTCCAAAGTGAAGTGTCAACTTTGGCTATATTTTCACTGGAGATTTAATGTGGGAAGGGACACATTGTGGAATTGCCTAGCCCAATTAATGGCTTTCAGAAGAATACTCTGAAATGTGAAGTTATGTGCCTACTGGGATGTATAAAGTAACTCTGTGCTGCAAGGTACTGTCACTATCCATTTACTCCTGTTAATACCACAGCCCGACTGCCCCATTTTCCTACCAGAGTACTTGCACCCTTTCCATGAATGTGCAACTTCAAATAAAGTAAGCTGAAAAAAACAGACATGAAAATATGTAATCGTCAAAGAATAAGCTCTTCTATTAACCTGCAAAGCTTGTATTCCTTTCTGGAGTAAACTAATATGCCAGTGAGACCTGTGAAGTACGAGTGTATTGAAACCTTGAACTGCAGTCAGTATCCCTCTATGAGGAAAAAATCAGAAGCTTTGAGACAGAGTAATCAAGTGCTGAAGCGGACAAGAAAAGAGAAAATACAGATGTAATTGTGAATCTTTATTTCACTCCCCTACCCCCCCCCCCCAAAAAAAAAAAGTTAAACCACTCATGATTACATTTGATAAAAACAGAGCCTTGATATAATTTTTACAGCAATAATACACAAAAGCCAAGAAGCTGACTTTTGCCTGCACCCCCACACAAACACAGACACACACACAAGTGATCAAAACAGTGCTCTTACATTTTAAGAGGAAAAAGCAAGTCTGAAGCTGTAATTCTATAAAATGTGAAACATCAGCTTAAATAGAAATCTGTGCCCATTATGTTTTGCTCAGCTTATTAAATATGCACACTCAGCATTAGGCATGCAGTTTTTCATTCTAGGACACTACAAACAGATAAGTTTATGATACTTTATAGTGCCATCTAAAGGCAAGGAAATTAGGGGAATGGGCTTGCTGTATTGTTAAACATACAATAAATGTTATGTTTGTCTAAAGTTAAAGTAGCATCAAAACATCCAAGGTTACACCTTTCCACCTAAATGAAAAACAATAGACAAATGCTAGTAATAAAAACAGTCTTAGTGCCAGGACTGCAGTACAACCAATAATAAGAGTTTTGAGTATGGCAAGGCTTTCTCAAACAATTCTGAATAACTACTTCAATATGCTCAACCACGCAAGTATAGATGGAAAGTTGTCTAATCACAGTAAATCTCACATTAAATGCACAAATATGCTATTTTCCTATGTTTATCAATACTGGTCCACATTTGGGTGCAAGAACTATTGGGCAAAAATCATTTATAATGTAAATCACTATAATGCTTGTAAACATGTTGTACTGAACAAATGGGATCACTTTTTAAAATCAATTTTAAGGCTGAATTTCAAGTAGTTAAATGCTTATGATAAATCACAGCAGTGGCAATGCTGTCTGGCACCCAGAGCACGCCAACTATTTGGTGCCGCCAGCCAGAGTTGAAAACCAGAAGTAAAACCGTCCTTAAATCAAGCTGGTAATGGATGCTTTTCACTTTATAAACTGTTTTAGAACCAAAACTGTAGCAAACAGCTTCTTATTATGGGCTTCTAAAGCACACTGATCATGATGGCTTAAATGCTTTCACCATCTCAGATCAGGAGGCAACTGGCAATTTTACTAAAGAAACTATCATGTCTCTAGACTGCCTGCATCTGCGCCAGTCGCATCTTTCACCCCAACCTTGCTAACACCTCTGTGATATCAGCAGATCAAGCTGTTAACCGATAAATACAACACTGCTCAAAAGGAAATTAAGCTATTATATTTTAATTTAAATACAGCAATCACTGAACTGCTATTACTAAAATCATTACGTGCTAAAAATACTTGGTGTTCTGTAGAACAAATGGCATATTTTGTGGTGGATGGAGTTTTAGGGCCTCACTTGCAACAAAACATTCCCAAGTTTTTTTTGAGAACCCCTTGCTTGACATAATCCAAAATAATTCTACAGACTGTACTACCATATTGGCATTACGGTGAGCATCATTATTAACACTTGCAATTTTGCTACAAGTTTGCTGCCAAGGACATTTTAACTATTTACTTTTACTTCATGGAACCAAGCATTTCAAATGTGAACATTCAGGCACAGTACAATTATTTTCTTTACTGAGCCTCGGTTTCATTTTTACTCCAAAAGATGGTGCCAAAGCATCAAAAATTACCTTGAAATCTTTTGTACTAGAATAATGAATGTCAGCAGTGCATTTACCTGGAAGTCTGGTTAAATCCTTCACTTTTGTCTTCCGCCTATACACAAGCTCGGTGGCAAACTTTATGGCCTGATGCAAAACCCTCTTATAAAGTCAAAAGTTTTGAAAATTAACAAGTCATGTACTCTACTAGGAAAGTTTATCTACTTTGCACCCCTGACACAGATTTTGTCACCGGCTTTGCTTCTAATTTCAAAACTCTAAATATGTAGTATAAAATTTATAGATTTGTCGCCAATCTTAAAACTTCAAGTAAAAGTAAAATCCACTGCTCAGCAAGAAAACGCTGTAGTTCCGCGAGGTAAATATAATGTAAGTCACAAAGGAAGTGGAGTACAGCAGAAGTAAGAACAAAACTCCAAATTTAATTCCAAGAATGTGCACTTATAACATACGGATGAGCGCTTTCACCATTATAGCTTCTTCAGATCCTTGTATAAAAGTCACAGTAAACCTCCCCTCATATAAGCAGCTCAATTAATCAATTAAAACAATTTAAACAATTAAAAGCAATACTGGAGAATTTAAAAGAACTCTCCCATATATAAACATGTTAATGTAAAGTAAGACAAATATATAAAACTTGCATAGTGACCTAAAAACATATAAATAAACATTCTGATAAGTTAATGTTGATAAAATACATAATCAAGAACATATACAAATAAATGATGGTTCATTTTATGTGCATGCGTTGTCTCAGCTTAGGTTTTATAGAAGCTCTATAAAACATGTTTATATATGGGAGAGTTCTTTAAATTCTCCAGTATTGCTTTTAATTGATTAATTGAGCTGCTTATATAAGGGGAGGTTTACTGTGACTTTTATACAAGGATCTGAAGAAGCTGTAATGGTGAAAGCGCTCATCCGTATGTTATAAGTGCACATTCTTGGAATTAAATTTGGAGTTTTGTTCTTACTTCTGCTGTACTCCGCTTCCTTTGTGACTAATCTTAAAACTTCAACATCAAGGTCCACCTATTAAAGATGCAGGATGGCTGCCTCTTCTCTAACAAACCAAGCTGCACATCTCCAACCAATTCAAGACCAGTCTTCAGTAACAAACAAACAAAAAAAAAAAAGTAAAATGCTGGCATGCAGATCATACCACAAGTAGCTGCTTGTGATTTTCTGAAATCATGTCTACAGCTGCTGTAGGACATAATGGCATCAAGCTGCTAAATTCTTGAATCACTGTATTAAGTACAGTTGTGTACACTTGCCATAAATGTAGATGTTAAGAGTATATTCACTGTTGCAGTCATCACCTGTGGGTTATCCTTGCTGTGGTAGCCCTCGGCCAGCCCAAATACCAGAGTCAATGTTTTTCTGTGTCAGTTGCTGTCACTTGTTGATTGACGACAGGTCGTCAGTGCTATAAAGCAAGGCAGCAGACGCCATTACATCAGCTTTTCTTGCCCTAACTAATCAGAAGCCCCAAGAAATATGGAAAAGTGGTCCTGGTGGCTAAAAGCCACCATAAGAAGCGTATGTCTCCCTAAGAAAAGAGGATAAGGGGGAAGGAGGGAGGGAAACCAGGACTGCATTGAATACACTAACATCTACATTTATGGTAAGTGTACAAAATTGTATTATGTTCTTCGCGTTTCGCTGTTGCAGTCATCACCTGTGGGAGGATTCCCAAAGCTGGAGAGAGGAGTGGAAGGATTAGAGACTAGGCATGGGTAAACATGCCCTGCAGAACTGCAGAAGCAAACCCTGCCTTAGCCTTACAGAAAAGAGGTAGGTGGTAATGTTTTGTAAAGGTATGGCCAGAGGCTCAGGTGGCGGCTTCCAAGATGTCCCTGGTGGGAACTCCTCTGAGGAATGCTGTGGAAGTGGAGGATGCCCTAGTGGAATGGGTACGAATAGACATAGGGGGTGGTTTCCCATGTAATCTGCAACAGAAATGGATACAGTGTGATACCCATTTGGAAATGGTTTGCTTGGAAATGGGCTTCCCCTCTGCCCCGGGGCAAAGCTGACAAGAAGTTGGTCTTTTCCTAAAGGGTTTTAGTACAGTCCAGATAGTACCTGAGCTGTCTGTGCACATCTAGTGAGTGAAGAATTCTTTGCCCCTTGTTTTGAGGCTTAGGGAAGGTGGGTAGATGTATGGCCTGGTTGAGAGTCACAGATACCACCATGGGCATAAAGGAGGGATTAGTCCTCAGGGAGACCCTGCCTGCATGGAAAATGATGAATGGCTCAATGGGCATCAGCGCCTGAAGTTCTGAAACCTCTGGCTGAGGTGATGGCCAGTAGGAAAGCAGTCTTCCAGGAGAGGTATTTCAGTTCTGCTAAAAGCAGCAGGTTCGAAGGGTGGTAAAGTTAGTTTTTCCAAAATATAATTAAGTTCCCAGGCTGGCGTGGGTGGCCTTCTGGGAGGTCTGATAATAGAAGCCCCTCTGAGGAATTATTTAGTCAAAGGATATGAGAACAGGGGTTGGTCTATATCGAAATGAGCTGAAATGGTTGAAGCGTGGACTTTAACAGAAGAGGAGAGGCCACTACTGAGTAACTTCGATAGACAGTCCAGGATAAGAGGGATGGAAGGTTGTGAGGAGCTGTCCCCTGGACTGGCTGCAGGAGCAGAATCTTTTCCATTTCCCTGCGTAAGATTTTCTGGTGCTGGGCCTTCTGGCCTCTGTGATAATGTCTAGGACCGGTTTGCTTAACAGGGACCCCTTGTTTGCTTTTAGAGTATTAGCCATGCTGACAGTGACAGTCTGCAAGCCTGGATGCAGCATCCCCCCCCCCACCGGAGTCAAGAGGTCTGAGGTCAGGGGAAGCTGCTTGGGAGGCTGTGGTATCAGGCTGTGCAGTATGGGGTACCAGTACTGTCTGGGCCAATCTGGAGCAATGAGGATGGCCTTTGGTCTCTCTTCCCTTATCTTGATCAGTACCCTGGGAATAAGAGGCAGAGGAGTGAATGTGTACACAAAGAGGGAGTTCTAGGGGATGATCAATGCATCCACCTTCCACGCTAGGTGATACTCCCTGGCACAGAATTTTTTTAGCTGGTGGTTGAGGTGTGAAGCAGAGAGACCCACCTCCGGAGTTCTCCGCTCTGCCAGGGTGTTGTTGATCCCTGGTAGGTATTAGGCTATTAGGTGTAATCCCATGGATGACGCTGTCAGCCAGAGGTTCATGGCTAGCCTGAACAGAGGGTAAGATTGGGTCCCTCCCCTCTTTGTTGACATACCACATTACTGTGCTGTCTGTTTTGATACGGAGAACCCCTGGCCTGAGATGGGGTTTGAAGGCCATCATTTCCTTCTAGTTGATGTGTAAGGGAAGATGCTGGGTATCCCAAAGATCTTGGGTGCACCTGCCTGCTAGGTGAGCACCCCAAGCAATGTCTGAGGCGTCGGTGGTGATGGTCTGCCCAGTAGAGCAGAGGATAAAGGGAAAACCTTCTCTTAGCACAGGCCCCTGCCCACCAGAGAAACTCGACCCTTATACAGGGGATCAGAGGGAGGCAGGCCTCTAGAGGCTATGAGTGCCGACACCAAAGGTTCTTTAGATACCACTAAAGTTTTCTCATGTGAGGCCTTGCCAGAGGAATTAGAAAGATGCAAGGTGCCATGTACCCCAGGAACTTCCTCGCTGTGAGGCAACTTCTGGAAGCCAGCTGGGTAAAGTAGAGAGGCAAGAGGCTCTGCTTTTCTGGGGATAGGAAGGCCATTTGGGATGCTGTGTCCAGCAGTGCTCCCAAGAAAATGACCCTTGTGGAGGGCGTTTGCTTTTATTTCTTCTCGATGGTGAACCCTAAAGAAGTTAGGAGGGTTTTGACAAAGAGGAGGTCCTGCAGCAACTTTTCTTTGCACTCTGTAAAATGAACCAAACTGCAATCAATAACAAATACGGAACTCCGTTCAAACAAACCGATAGTCTTTATTACAGTTTTAAATCCACCAGATTGAGCGCTTTCATCTGCCCTAAGCAGATTTCATCAGAATAATTAGTATACAGTGCCTCACATTTTTATACCATTCTAAACTACGGTAATTATTCAATAATTACCCAATTGAATCAATCATTCAATAAACATGTTAAAAAGGTTAAAAAAGCAAAAATAAATAACTAACTGACTTGTCCAGACCAATTTTAACCCATTAGTGTGTTTCTCTTCTTAATCTTCTTTATAAAGTGCTACTGTGCATATAAATACTTAAAAAATACTTAAGAAATATGTATATGTATATATAAAATATTAGTGCTCATTCATATATGTTATATTTTATAATGTGCATATTATCAAATAATTAATATAGTATGTTTTGTTTTAAATTATTCAAACCTTTTAATATGTTTCTAGGTGTAATTTTGTTATCTGTGCTACAACGTGGGTTATTTTATTTCAAAAGATAAACCTAAATAAACCACACTATTTGTTAAATCTGTAATTAATAAATATAAATGTAATAAATATTATTGTTGTAAGGTGTATTTCAAAGGGCTAAAAGTAAATAAACAGACATATTGATGAATATAGGTGGAGGACAATGTGGAAATATAAAAATATATAAATATATGAAAGTATATGTTATATTGTATGAACAAATGGAAATATAAAAAGCATGTAATGAAAGCTAAATTCGTAAACTATAGTAAATTATAATAAATACGAGACCTATGCTAACAGTGTGAAGTGAGGAGTTGTCGTCATAAATTTCACATTCTAAAAAGTTATCAAAAAATATATATTATATATATAATTAAAACATTTAATAAATAATTGTGTTCTAAAATTTTTTAAAAATATGTATATATATACATAGTGCCATTGCAAAACATATGCTTTCACTAGGTCAGCATCACTCCTTTTTGTTCCAAGTTTTACATGTAGAGGAAGCAGGGGCCAGAGGGGGTGATATTGTTAATTCTACCGAGGAGGCTGAAACCAGGTGGATACTTCGCCTAGCGGCACATAGGGGCGTTGGTCTCAATGACAACGTCCCCATTAAACCGATTCTGAAAGCCAGACCCTTAAGATGAATTGTATTATTATCATTTATTTGACATATGACACCCAGCTCTAGAACATTTATGTTATATTGTTATTGTGTCATTAGTGAGCAACAAGCACTTTAAGTTTGTTAGGAGATCACATTGCTAGTATTTTATATATGATATCTAGTTTTAGGATATGTTTTATCTATTGCATACTGCCTTTTATATTGTTTAGTGTGTGACAAGCATCTTATTTATTAGGTCGTTTATAAATGTTCCTACATCTTTAAGTACAAGTGACGTATAACCAGGAAGTGATGTATTTTATATTTAAATGGAGACTTGTGTTTGTTATGTGTATTACGTCTGAAGAAGCGGTTTCATCCGCGAAAGCGCTCACGTTCGTACTATTAAAGAGTTTTAGCTATTTGTGCATTTGGCGTCCTTATATTGTTGCTTTTTATCTTGAACTGCTACGTTTGGACTTGATATCACTTACGCTTCCATAACCTGTTGAGGAGAACGAGTGGAGTTCGCGTGTTCATACGGCAGTTGGGGTACTGGTTTGTTACACTACTTACATTGGTTGTCTGGGCTGGTTCGTTATACTCATATATATATATATATATATATATATATATATATATATATATATATATATATACACAATATATAATAATACATGGTTCTAATAAAAATCGTGTATTATATAAATATATAAACATTATATATTGTATTAAGTATTAACAAAATCAAACTGAGGCAGCTTTGTCAATAAGTATTGCCTTAATATTAATATATTCGTTGAGACCCGGCAAATAATTAGATTTAAGTCTCAACTGCCACTTAATCTCTCTTAATAGTAGGTTGTTCTTGTAATCATCTCCCCTTGTATCCATTTTCATTGACTCTAAAATGGCAAACTTAAAATCTGTAAAACCAGATTTGCACTCTGCCAGAATGAGGCAGTCGTCCAGATGAGGGTAAATCTGTATATTTCTGTCTGCAAAATGTTATGGCCAGAGCTACGCATTTGGTGAATACCCTGGGAGTAGTAGATAAGCCAAAAGGTAGCAGAGAGAAATGAAAGTGTTGTGAGCCTGCTCTGAAGCACAATAATTTCCTGCAGGATTCCCTTATAGGGATGTGGAGGTAGGCATCTTTTAGGTCTATGGCCACTAACCAGGCATTTTTGGTCAGCATAGGCAGCAGCTGATGCAAAGTTAGCATTTTGAATTTGGGGACCACCGGGGAGGTGTTCAGAATGGATAGATCCAGGATGGGGCACCAAGTGCCCTCTTTTTCTGGGAACCAGGAATAGTCTGGAATAAAAGCCTTTGCCTGTTTGATCTGCGGGAACAGGTTCTACTGCCCCCTGGGATATGAAAGTTTGGACTTGTTTCAATGCCTCTGCCCACTGATTTGGAGGCAAGTCTGGGTACACTCTTGGAATTGGGAGTTCGTTGAAAGAGAATTTGTATCCCTGAAATATTATCTTTAAGACCCATTGGTCCTTGGTTACAGAAAGCCAACTTTCCTTGCAGAGGAAGAGCCTTCCTCTTAGCTTTTGGTGAGTGAAAGGAGGGCGGGGGGGGGGGATGGAGTCATTGACACTTTTGCCATAGAAGGATGGCTTAGAACTCCCTTCCTCTGGGGTGAAAGTGGTCCACTGTTTGGTTCTTTGCTGTCCCTGGGATAGGGGCCTGGGTGGTCTTGTCCCTGCTGGGCTTACCTTGCCCCTGTCTGCTAAGTGCAGGAAAGGACCAGTGCTTAGAGGGAAAATTCCTGCTGAACCTAGGAGGTTGAACCTGAAAGAAATCTTTTACTGTTTGCATAGATTTTGCTTGGTCTTCCATCTTTTTAAGAATCACTTCTGATTTTACTCCAAAGAAGCAGTCCTTATCCAAGGGTGCATCAATTAATTTAGACTTGACATGATCAGGGAGAGGTTGTTCCTTCAACCATGCATGTCTGCTAAGGACAGATCCTGACATGGCTGCCCTGCCTGAGGCTTCTAGGGCATCACATCCACAGTGCAATGAGTGTTGGCCACTTGACAAGTAGAGTGCAATAAATCTGCCAACTCTTTAGAATTGGCAGTCAGGAAAGATAGAAATCTTTTGCTTTAATAGTTCCAAAGTGTGTTGTTGATATTTTAACATATGGGACTGACAGCTGAGTGCTCTGATAGTGAAGGTTGCAGAGGTGTATATTTTTTTATTCCATCTGTCCAGCGCTCTGAAATCCTTGTCAGAAGGAATATGATTTGTTGCAGAACTAGCCTTAGCTCCTTTAGGTCCCAGTGTAATGCACCTCAGAGTCTGCAGAAGGATTTCTGTACAGGTATTTGTGAGAATTCGGTACTCTAATACCTGTCAGGTTTACTGGGAGCACATCAGGGGCTAAGCTGGATTCATGAAAATCATCATCCATCACTTCTAAGACAGGGGAGATGGCCAGGTGTCTGTGCTGGGGCAGGTCTAGAAACTCTCAGTCTTTTCTTAGACTGGAGGGAAGTCCTGAGATTCCCAGTGGAAATGTTCCCCGAGGGTGTGAAGGGTTTCCCCAAAGGAAAGGTCATATGGTGGGGAGGAAGGAATGGATTCCTCCGCATATGAATCCTCAAGCAGTCAGAGGTTGTTGTTCCTCTTCAAAATTTGAATAATCAGATTCCTCAGAATCCTGCTGTCATTATTTCAGGAGAAGGGTGTCTTTTCCTTTTAGAAGTTGTGGCCTGACTACCCCTGATAAGGGAAATAAGATCCTTCGCCATCTTAAGCATTTGGGCTTGGGGTGGTGGAGCAGGAGTAAGATGGTGGCTAGAGGTAGACTTTCTAGGAGTGGCCCGACTTCTAGGCCTAGGAGTATCAATAGGTCTGAGAGAAACGGTAGTTGGTTGAAAAGACATCAGTTTTTGTCTAGAATTAGTAGTCTGGAAGGCCTCCACGGAAGCCGGTGCCTGTGTCATGGCTCCGGACCCAACCGAGGCAGAGACAACCAAAGGCTGAGAAGACGAAGAAGACTTCTGCGGCATACCAGACTCCGAAAGGGTGCCGGTAGAGGCCCGCGTAGATATATCGGGGGTTGCGAAAGTGCCTCACTGAACTCCGGAGAAAAGACTACCTGCTTAGCGGTAGCATCATCGGAAAGCTTAGCCTTGTGTGGTCTGTCTCTATCTTTATCTCTCTGTATTTTCAGAATGTCTACGGATTGTTGGCTGACAGACACCATTTCGGAATGCGAAGACGGAAGACGAAATACCTGTCTACAATAAGAGCTCTAGACAAACGGTTCTTGCGTTGAAGAGGGCACATAACCACCATCAGGGGACGTTGTGGTCTTGGCCTAAACAAGTGATTCAGTATGAATGAAGTCTAGGTGTGGGATCTGCTTTCCACAGGCGAGACAATGGTTAACTTTTTCAGACATCTGTTAGTGCAAGAAAAAAGAATCCCCAACGGGGTATTTCGGTTTAGTTGTTTTCAGCTGTAAGTCTAGCTCTGGTAGTGACCGACCGGCACACTTGCCAACTGCTTCTGCTATGGGCTACACGGCAAGAAAAACTGATGTAATGGTGTCAGCTGTCCTGCTTTACAGCACCGACTACCTGACATCAGTCAACAAACGGCAGCTCAGACACAGAAAAACAATGACTCTGGTATTCGGGCCAGCCGAGCGCTACCACAGCAGGGATAACCCACAGGTGATGACTAACAGTGAAACACTAAGAACATCTGCAAAGAGAGCACCACCACCAGTGCAATTGCATAGCTAAGGAAACCAGAAAAGAAAATCCCATATAAGAAGAAATGTAAATGGCAAAAGCCACATTTGTAGATTAGTTTTGTAATTGTAACAATTGTAAATTGTTAATCGCTATGTAATCCAATGTAACTACTGTCTGTTTATTTTACTGTGGAGCTTTTCTCCCCAGGCCTCTGCTGAAAATGGACCCACGTCTAGTCGGACACTCCCGGTCAACAAATTTAAATAAAATAAATAAATAAATAAATAAATAAATAAGTTTAACAGAGCTGTCATTTCAGACAATTGCCAAAAAGAAAAAAGCCTACACCTGTGGCACAGAGGAATAAAGTCCTGATCATGGCACACATGACTGGATTTTGATCAGTAGTTCAGGTGCTTGATAGCACAGGCAAAGATAACTGGTTGTGCCCATCCTGGGATGATGGTCCCATCAGAAACATACCACTGCTCTGCTAATACACACACTGCTGAAGCGCAGACATGTCAGGATGCAGGGAGCTGCTGCATGGATGAAATGGGTGTGACGTCCCAAGTCAACAATGGCAGCCCTTGGCACATGTGGAGACATGCATGAACAAAGAACTACTCCTTGCAGTGGCATAAATAATCATGTCACTTTCAGAGAAGGGGGTTCGGGCATTTTTCTTATGAATGGCCTAACAGATGACATACCAGTGAGGACACAAGCAACCCAGGTGTCTTGTACAACAGCCTTGAATCAATTTTGCCCCAGTGAATCTGTGGACTCCCCCACCACTGGGAAATGAATGGGCACCCAAGTTGAGGGAAAGATGCTTGATGATCACACTAGTGAGGGAGAGAGAGGAAGATTACTTAAAATAACAGTAAGACTTTAAAAATATTTGAGAGAGGCAAAAGCTTGTTACATATGACAAGAAAAAAAATAGTTATATACTCACCATAACGTTCCATCTGTGTTGTCCATTTTCATTCTTCCTCAACTGATGGGTTCCAATCCACGACTCGGATCAGACTGTTCTCTTCTACCAGATCATCAGATCCAAGAACTCTTAACTTCCTCCCATTACCCATAATGCCCCACCAACCTAACATACCTTTGATCAAATTTGCTGCCCCTAGATATAAAGGGACAACTATTATATAAATTAACAAAAGGAAAAAGGAAACTCAAACAAGGAACAGAGGTTCCTGTACAACTCTTAGATCTTTCCAGAAGCAAAGGATGGGGGCAGGTGGATATGAAGTGGAGGAAGAATGAAAATGGACAACTGATGGAATGTTATGATGAGTACATAACTTATCCGATTGTCCTTTTCATTCACTCCTCAACTGATGGGACAAAGTCTCTAGCTACTGTAACTTTGGGAGGCCCTCATGGAAGAATATTCTGGAGTACTGCACAGCCAAAAGCTTCTTTGTTCCAGAAAATCAAATTTAATTTGTAACGAACAATACAAATGCTAGAATTAGTACAAGCTAGAGCTGCATACATGTCATCTAAGGAAACTCTTGACCAAAAGCCTGAAGAAATTGCTGAAGACCTCATGGACTGAGCTGTAGGAAGCTTGAGTAAGGATAAACTTTATAAAACCATAAACAAAGGAGATGCATTCAGTTAACCACTTTGCCAATGTAAATTTGGATACTGTTTTGCCCAATCTGTTAGGAGAAAATGAAGCAAATAGTTTGTCATCTTTCCTGAAGTTTTTGGTTCTGTGAAGATAAAAGTGAAGTTGCCTATGTATATCCAAAAGGTGTAGCATATTGGCAGATTAATGACCTGGTTTATACTAGACTCAGCAGCTATCTTAGGCAAAAAAAACAAGCATTTATTCACAAGGACACCCTCCCTGTCTTTATGAAAAAACATGTAAAGAAGCTTAGAAGACAGACCGTGGAGTTTGGACACTTCTAGATGATGTAATAGTGACCAGAAAAATGGTTTTCCAGGAAAAAAAAATTAGTTCTGCTTTGGCTTAAGGTTTGAATGGAGGTTGTGTCAAGGCCTGAAGCATTATAGTTGTATTCTAAGGGGCAGTAGGATCCTTTAAAGATAGTATAAGTAAAAAGACATACTTAAGAAAGGCTTTACATAGTTTAAAAGAAGCTAAGGTAGGGTTATTCTCTTCCAAGTGGAAATTAGAAAAGCATGCAATTGCATTTTAATAGCTGAAAAACTAGCACCTTCAATAAAACTGAATTTAAAAATTCAAGGATAGAATGCACAGGTGCAGAAAAAGGGTCCAGGTCCTTGCTAAGGGCCCAGAAAATGAATTTTCTATTTACTTTTGTTAAATCCTTCTAGAAGCTTTTTGAGAAGATATGACATACTGTGAAGGAGAAACACAAAACCAACAACCAACAAAAAACTTGCCAGAAATCCAAAAAACCGCTGACAGTCATGTATTCAAAAACTTTTATTTGGGAAACCACAACAGTTAAGCACTTTTGTCAGCAACCACAAGCTGACTTCATCAGAACGACTAACTGTACCACACTCGTCAACAACCCAACAGCTACCAAACAGACTTCCATTTCCATCTTTTCACAAAACTGAGATTAAAACAGAACAATAATTCTAAAGCCTGAGTTCGTACAAACACTTCTTTCTATGCTCAGTTTAACAAACCTGCTAAACTGAGCATAGAAGTGTTTGTACAAACCCAGGCATTAGAATTATTGTTATTCTGTTAAAGCTAAAGCATTCTTGGATGCGATGATTTCGTAGAAGTGGCCGAGTCAAATCCAAGTCTCGGGATGCAAACCCATCAGTTGAAGAATGAACAAAAAAGGACATTGGATCTAAAGATAGATGCTCAAGATTATTTTTTCATGGAGCTGTTTCACTATTAGACATTTAACTTCCATTAACTGCAAATTTTAATAATTTCAAGCTAAAAAGAAGTGGGACTAAGAACCTATCAGTCTATCTTTAAAGACAGGCCAGTCTGAGACCCCACTTCACTCCATGGGAATATACAATGCTGGACAAAAAAATTCAGCCAAACAGAAGACAGGTCACAATTATAAAAAGCCCATTTGCTTTATTCCTGTGAAAGTCTTCCTAAAGAAAAATCCACTGATGCCAACTTTAAGCTTGTTCTAAACACAAATAAACTCTGTTCACCAGAATATCAGGAAACTGCAACAAAAATGGTGGTCTATTCCAAAAAACATGCAAGAACATTTGTGTGTAATTTTTTAAAATTTGCTAACTGGGGTAGAGCACTGATCCCGAAGAACCTATTAAGGTCTGCCAGGGTGTTGGAAAGAACATCCCAGACAAACAAATTTCAACATAGGAATGATTTGCAAAATGTTAGATTATTAATCTGGATTAATCTCATCAGGTGAGGCTTGTCAGCCTGGGAAGGCAGCCCACTTACGAGAAGTTAAACTCAGACTTAAAAACTCCACTGCCTTGCGGCAATACCTAATCAGGGTAAAGGCTTCAGGAGTAAACCTACAGGAAAAATCTGGAGATGGGGTCACCAAGATAGTTTGAGGTTGTACTCGACCTCACTCTGGCAGCACCTGTGAGGACATGGATGCCAAGCTGTGCTGGTCTTGCCTTTCCCCGTTGCTTACATCAGTCACACAGAGAGAGGAAACCTGCTTCTTGGCATTAGCCATTTCCTCAAAATTCAGTTGCCCAGGCCTACACACTGGAGAAGACACTCCAGCTTTACTTTCTGAGAGGTGGTACATCACTGGAAGCAGTTACTGATAAGCTAATGTACTCAACTGACAGACCAAGGTGCCAGAGACTGCTTCCAACAATGGGAGAGAGCCTTTCATCTCACTGAGCAGCCACTGCCCACCTTAAGCTAAGCAGCCCCAGAGAAATAGGTGTTACCTTCATCATGATCCACTTGCTGCACTGGGTGTGTGGGGCTTAGGGAGCACCCAACTGGTGGAGAGTTAATTATATACCTGGAAAAAAAAACAAAAAAGCAACAAAATAAACCAGCCTTTTAGGCCAAGCACATGGAACTTAAGGACAATGACTCCAGGCCTTGTGGAAGATCTACAGAACATCATTTATGCTTGGAAGACAGCAGTCACTAACAATGAGCTGCGCAGATTGCAGATGGACACTGGGGCTCAACAGGAAACAAGGCTGTTATCCATTGGATGTCTCAAGGAGGTGGACTTTTCTGGAAGCTTTCCATGCTAGAAAAATGTAGAGACCAAGGAGCATGGTGTTGGTTTCACAATCAGAAGAAACCTTGTCGGCTCATACCATCAAATATGGGAAGAGAGAGACTGCTGAAAATTCAGCTATAAACACCACTGTCCATAGTCAACATGTTCAGTGTCGATGCTCCTACTTTAACTTTGACTCAAGAAGTCAAGGACAAGTTTTATGATGAACTTAGTGCTGCCATCAGAGGTCTCTTCCCATGAACCATTACTCATTCTTGGCAATTTTAATGCCACAGTTGGCAATGACCATATCAACTGGCCATCTTGTATGGGACAGTTCGGAACAGGAAAGATGAATGAAAACAGACCACGTCTCAAACTTAGTTCCCAATATGAATTCTGTATAACCAACACATTCTTCAATGTCAAACCCTAGCACAAAGTTTCATGGCGACATCCAAGACTGAAACATTGGCACCAACTTGACATTGGTCATCACCAAACGCAGCAGTTTAGGCAGTTACCACAGCAGAGACTGATACTGATCACTTGCTCATGCATAGTAAGGTGAATATCTAGACAAGAAGGTTCTGTCACTCTAAAAAGGAAGGGAGGCCATACACTGACATAGACAAGGCTTGTGACCCTTCAAAAGTAAGCAAGTTTTTTCAACCACTCGAAGAGGTCTTGCCCTGCCTGGATGGCATGGACACCATCAAGAGATGGGAAGAATTACGGAATATTATCAAAAAAACTGCAATATCTTTGTAAAGACAGCCAAGGGTGCTGATTGGTTTGAAGTCCACAATGAAGTACTGACACCCCTTATTGAAAAGGAGAGATGGGCACTGCCTGCATACAGGTCCTCACCTAATAAGGAGACCTTGCAAGCATTCCAGTGTGTTTGGAGTAAAGTGCAGCAGTTAGCTCAGCGATGTGCAAAAGATTATCGGCTCCAACTTTGCTTCAACACTCAGCAGGCCCTGGACATTGGTAACATGTGAGGAATGAACAATGGGATAAAGCATGCTATCGGTCCATCACAAAAGAAAGACTGCCCCACTTAAGCCAGCCAACAGGTGAGGTCTTGAAGGACAGACTCAAGCAGATGGAATGCTGGTTGGAATACTACTTTCAGCTGTATGCCAGACGCACCATAGTTATGGAGAGAACCCAAATGCCATTGTGCCTCTATCAACTACGACTGAATTCAATGTGGAGCCCACCTTGGAGGAACTCAATAATGCACTAAAAAGCACTCTGTTATGGAAAAGCCCCCAGGAAAGATGGCATTCTCTCAAAAATCCTTAAATGTGCCAACTGTGCCCTAATCTCACAGCTGCATGCAATACCCTGCCAATGCTGAAGTGAAGGTAGTGTACTGCAAGATACAAGAAATGCGAAACATAGTTACTAGATATAAGAATAAGGGTGATAAAAGTGACTAACTGCTATCACAGCATCTTTCTTCGCTGTACCACAGGGAAGGTGCTTCCATGTGTTGCCCTAAAGATGCTCCATGTTCTTGGAAACTGAGTTTACTCACATTCTCAGTGTGGGATTAGAGCTGAATTGTCTACTACAGACATGGTTTTCTCTGTTAGGCAACTGCACGAAAAGTGCACGGAATAAAACAAACCACTGTATACTGCCATTCATCTGACCAAGGCATTCAACTTTGGCACTAGGAAAGTCTGTTTGCTGTTCTGGCAAAGAACAGCTCTCCTCTAATATTGATTAGTATTATAAGGCCCTCCATGAAGGCATTAAGGTGACCACATACGACAGATACACATCCAAACCTTTCAAGACTCTCAGTGGAGTAAAGCAACAGAAATGTACTGGCTCCAACATTGTTTGGAATCTTCTTTTCAGTTCTGGTGAAACTTGCTGTCAGAACTGCTATAGAGTGCATCTTTCTCTGAACCAGAATAGATGGCAACTTCTTCAAACTGTAGAGGCTTAGATCGAAGGCCAGGGTGCTTAGGAAAAGTCTAAGGCAGTTCCTGCTCACAGAGGCACAGCTATTGTGGCTCACACTCAGCAAGAACTTCAGTCACTCCTGACTCAGTTTGCAAATGCATGCATGAATTTGGTCTCACAACCAGTTTAAAGAAGATCCAGGTGATATGCCAAAACATAAGTAATGAGCCATCAATCAGAGTGAGCGAATATGAGCTGGAGGTTGTCCAGGAGTTTGTGCATCCAGATTTAATCTCGGACAACTTCTCGCTTGACAGCAAGATCAAAAAGCACACTGGAAAAGCTGCCACAACGTTTTCCAGGCTGACAAATGAGTATGGACTAAAGTTCACTGTGCACACCAAGACGCAGGTTTACACTGCCTATGTTTTGAGCCCATTACTGTATGGCAGTGAAAGATGGACTCTGCACTCAAAACTGGATCAGTGGCTCGATGTGTTATGCGCTGCCTTAGGCACATACTTTGTATATCATGGCAGGACAAGATCCCCAACTGGACAGTGCTTGACAAGACAGGCACCAACTCAGTGTTCACTCTACTGAAACAGAGACGTGTGTGCTGATTGGATCATGTCTTACACATGATGGACGGGTGAACACCAAAAGACCTTTTTAGAGAGCTGGAATCTGGAAAGAGGACTTAAGGTGCACTACAAATACATATGCAAGCATGACCTCAGAGCTCTTTTCATCAGCTTGAACACCTGGTATTCTCGCTCCTCAAGACAAGACTGACTGGAAATGGGAAGTAAAGGAAGCACTCACTGTGTATGAAACCACTTTGGCAAGAAGAGCAGAGGATAAGAGAGCCCTCAGGAAGGTCCATGCCTGTGATACCAGACTGACATTTGCCTACTGCTGTTCAGAATGTGGACAGGACTGCCACTCCCAGACTGGACAGCACAGCCACAGAGGATGCTACTCAAATAAGTCTAGTAGAGATGCAAACCCATGATCCTGTGGGATTGAAGGATGCCTACTAATTATTAACAGTGGCTGAACTTAAAAGAAAACAAAAAATAAAAAATAAAAAAAGAACATTGAGTAAGGCTGATAAGACAATAAAATGGAAGGAAAGGGAACATGAGGGAAAGGGATCACAGGATCAACTGAGAGCAAGGAGATGAAGAGGGAAGGGAGTACACGTAAGCCAAGGCTAAGTAGAAGGAGTTTTACAGAAGTTAAAGACCAAGCTCTTCCTAGAATGCATTTAGAAGATGGGAAGGTGAGGAGTCCAAGCAGGAAGGATTTTAGTTCTAGCTTTAGTCACTATTAAGGAAATGCTGACAATTGTCTTTTTTAAAGATCTATTAAAGTTTAAGCAATTATTTGAGGCAACTCAATTAAGGAAATTAGGGTTCATCAAGATCCAAGGAGGTCACTGTTCCACTGTATTGGCATTCAGACATATCACAGAATACAATGCCCCCTTTGGTATGTACCGAATGATGCAAATTCTACATTTGGAACATCCACATAGGTTCCTCAATAAAAAATACAAGGTAACATCTCCTATGCAGACAACCTCATAGCCCTACCCCTGTAGTCAGTCTCCTACAGGTTGCTGCAGGGATATGTATACCTGGCATACAAGGCATTGTCGAACCCCGACATGATGGACCTCCTGCATATACGAAAAAGAAACGGCACCATAATTACCCATTCTAAATACTTAAACCTTGCCGGTGATCCAAACAACACATGCTGGAGAGACAGATAAATATCCCAGAGACTACATCTTCTCTGGATCTGGCTACCCCATTCATAGGAAACAGAGCTCCTCTCTAAACCAATTCAAGTGTAATCATAATCATAGGTTCTAATCATAGATTCATACGAAGCTAACTGGCCTTGCGAGCCATTTTTTAAGCCTAGCCAATTATCCCTTGTGAGACTCAAACCCTGCACCTTGTATTTGTAAGGAAAACCCCTTTACCATTAGGCCGCCCTCCCAATCCAATTAATTTGGACAACTGGATGGGGAATATAAAATTCATCATTGGTTTGGCACCTACATCTGTAATGGACATAGGTAGCCAACAAATGGTTCATTTGCTAGGCTGCAGCTTCTAAATGTTTTAGAAATAAAAACTTGTCAGAGATTTGTGACACCTGGCTAGGCCTAAAAGGGCCCCTGTGGCTTTTAACGTAATGCATACCTATGAAGTTTAAAAAGCAATAAATGAAGGCATAGCATTTGGTTCAAGAAAGACACAGACACACGCACACACACACAGACACACACAGACACACACAGACACACACAGACACACACAGACACACACAGACACACAGACACACACAGACACACACAGACACACACAGACACACACAGACACACACACACACAGACACAGACACACACAGACACACACAGACACACAGACACACAGACACACAGACACACACACAAACACACAGACACACACACAAACACACAGACAAACACACAAACACACAGACAGACACACACACAGACAGACACACACACAGACAGACACACACACACACACACACACACAGACACACACACACACACACACAGACACACACACACAGACACACACACAGACACACAGACACACAGACACACACACACACACAGACACACACACAGACACACACACAGACACACACACAGACACACACACAGACACACACACAGACACACACACACACACACACACACAGACACACACACACACACACAGACACTTCAGAAGGCTGCTGTACTTAGCTAGTGTACTGGGAGATAGGAGTTTGCCTAAAGACAATTATCTTTACTAATTTTAAAGGAAAACATCTCCCAAATTGCCATCTTAAAGGAAATGTATTTTGGAAGTGTAATCAAAATTCAAGATATTATTAAATATTCATTACTTTTAAGTCTTAAATAGGATTCTAACAGTCCAAATGCAATCTATGACAACAGTCAGCAGTGTTGAAGGAATCCATTTGGAAACAAAGTGGTACCTGCCAGTAAACATTTTAAAGCATGAAAGACATAACAGTGTTAAGGCTCAAAAGCCTCTTCAATAAAGCTCTAACACATACCTTGAAAGGCCAGCCAGTGAAGTAAGAGAAGATGCCTCAAGATCAGAGGAGCAGACCAACTCTTCTAAACAAAAGAAAAAGTACAATGGTTAACAACAGCCTCAAACCTCTCCATCAGTCAGAATTAAAATAATACTTCTCAGCTGGGAAGGGTATATATATATATATATATATATATATATATATATATATATATATATATATATATATATATATATATATGAGACAAGTGACATTTTTTGGTAATGAAAAGAGGTACAACAATGAGACTATGAAATGAATAAAGTGAACAAAATTTAAAACTCGTAACAGTAAAAGTGGTAATAAATACATGACCAGACTCCTCTATAATTACTACAGCTGCTGAAGATCAATGAAACTTCTGGGCAGTATACTTATTTACCTGTACAGCTACTGTTTACATATTCATACTTAAACTAAATTTTCCCCAGATGAACAGCTGTAAAGTACAGTTGTGTAAACTTAGCATAAATGTAGATGTTCCAGTGTATTCAATGTTGCAGTCATTACATTTGGGTAATCCTGCTGGCAGGTTGCCCTTAGCCTGCCTGAATTCCAAAGTCTTGGGTCCTGCGTCGGCCGCTGTCGCCCCTTCCCTGATGTCAGTTCGTCAGGGATATAAAAGAAGCAGAAAACGCCATTTTCTTCAGTTTTCCTTGCCCCAGATTGTCAGGTGCCCCCTAAAAGGGTAGCCAAACTTTATATCTATATCTATATCTATATATACACACACACAAAATCTGGTTCATTGCCCTGAATGCACTGCCCTGCCAGCCGAGTCCCCATGCATAGTCTGATCGTCTGTAGTCCAAGTTTAGGCGGCGGGGGCAGATTAAAGGAGACCCTTGTTGAATTGGCGGGCCTCTGACCACCAAAAGGACTCTTGTCTTCATACCACAAGGGAATGATAGAAATCATGACTCCCAAGTCAGAAATGTTGACACCATAAACTTTAAAATGCCATTGTAGTTTCCTTATATGCAGTCTTGCATATGGAATTAATGTATTAGATATTCCCCATTCACCATTTTATATAAAAAATTCACCAATCAAAACTCCCTCCTAAGAAACATCAACATTAATTATTCACTCCACCCCAGACGTACATCCAAAAGCCTCATTATAAAAACTAGACTTCACATTTCTTTAAAATCATTACATAAAACATGAAAATAAAAGAGAAAAACTATATATATATATATATATATATATATATATATATATATA
The DNA here is from genome assembly GCF_019279795.1 of Protopterus annectens. NCBI lineage: Eukaryota > Metazoa > Chordata > Ceratodontiformes > Protopteridae > Protopterus > Protopterus annectens. Next base: position 1,915,664,879 of record NC_056737.1, read on the forward strand.
TATATATATATATATACACACACATATACATATACAGTGCATATATACACACCCCTGTTAAAATGCCAGGTTTTTGTGATATAATAAAATGAGACCACAATAAATCATTTCAAATCTTTTTCCACCTTTAATGTGACCTATATCCTGTACAATTCAATTGAAAAAAAAAACATATCTGTTAGGGGAAAACATATAAAAAAATAAAAAAGTACAATAAGCTGGCTGCATAAGTGTGCACACCCTTAAAATAATACTTTGTTGAAGCACCTTTTGATTTAATTACAGCATTCAGTCTTCTTGGATAGGAGTCTATCAGCATGGCACATCTTGACTTGGCAACATTTGCCCACTCCTCCTTGCAAAAGCTTTCCAAATCTGTCAGATTGCGAGGGCATCTTTTGTGCACAGCCCTCTTCAGGTCACCCCACAGATTTTCTATTAGATTTAAGTCTGGGCTCTGGCTGGGCCATTTAAAAACTTTAATTTTCTTCTGGTGAAGCCATTCTTTTGTTGATCTGGATGTATGCTTGGGGTCATTGTTGTGTTGAAAGGCGAACTTCCTCTTCATCTTCAGCTTTCTAGCAGATGCCTGAAGGTTTTGGGCCAAAACTGACTGGTATTTGGCACTGTTCATAATTCCCTCCACCTTGACTAAAGCCCCAGTACCAACTGAAGAAAAGCAACCCCAAAGCACGATACTGCGACCACTATGCTTCACCATGGGGATGGTGTTCTTTTGATGATGTGAAGTGTTGTTTTTGCGCCAAATGTACCTTTTGGAAATGTGGCCAAAAAGTTCAACCTTGGCCTCATCAGACCATAACACATTTTCCCACATGCTTTTGGGAAACAATGTATTGTTTTGCAAATTTTTGCTGGGCCTGGATGTTTTTCTGTGTAAGAAAAGGCTTCCATCTTGCAACCCTACCCCACAGCCCAGATATATGGAGAATACGGGAGATTGCTGTCACATGTAGTACACAACCAGTACTTACCAGAAATTCCTGCAGCTCCTTCAGTGTTGCTGTAGGTCTCTTGGCAGCCTCCCTGACCAGTTTTCATCATGTCTTTTCATCCATTTTGGAGGGATGTCCAGTTCTTTGCAATGTCACTGTTGTCCCATATTTTGTCCACTTTTTGATGACTGTCTTCACTGTGTTCCATTGTACATCCAATGCTGTGGAAATTTTTTGTACTCTTCTCCTGACTGATACCTTTCAACAATGAGATCCCTTTGATGCTTTATATCCTCTCTGCGAACCATGGCTTTTGCTGTAGCTGGCAACTGAGTAAATGTCAGGAAAATCCTACTAGGACAGCTGAACTTTATTTGGGGTTAATCAGAGTCTCTAATTGATGGCAGGTGTGTACCCAAGAAGACTGAATGCTGTAATTAAATCAAATGGTGCTTCAACAAAGTATTAGTTTAAGGGTGTGCACACTTATGCAACCAGCTTATTGTATGTTTTTTATTTTTTATATTTTTCTCCTAACAGATTTGTTTTTTAATTGAAATGTACAGGTTATAGGTCACATTAAAGGTGGGAAAAGTTTTGAAATGATTTATTGTGGTCTAACTTTTTATATCACAAAAAACTGGCATTTTAACAGGGGTGTGTAAACTTTTTATATCCACTGTATATGCATGTAAATATAACATTATCATACATTATTATACTCTTGTAAGCCACGGTGGTACAGCGGTAGCGTTGTTGCCTCACAGCAAGAGGTTCTCCTGTTCGATTCTTGGCTGGAGTACCTTCTGTGTGGAGTCTGCATGTCCTCCCAGCGGTCGAGTGGCCTCCGAAAGACATGTGTGAATGGGCGTGCCTTCGCTGAAGGCTGGGTGTCGGGCTGGCAACTCGGCACCATAAAAATATACTGCCAGTCATTAGCGGACCGGAGTTCCGCTGTGGCGACCCCTAACCAGGAAAAGCCAAAAAAAGATAAACAACAACATTATTATACTCTTAATAAACCAAGTATAATCTAAAATACTTACCTAGTTAAGGCTCTAAGTTTCAGTAAACATGAAATTGAGCAGTGGTCATTAAGACCCGGCCAACTAAAATCATTAAGTTTGAGCTGCCAAATAAGCTCTTTTTTCTCCAACAGGAGATTTACCAGGCCCCCTTTGGACGTATTCTAACTATGTCAATGGCCATATATTTAAAAGTATGACCAGGGTATTGTTTAACATGTCTTGCCAATGCATTGGTCTTTTGCTCTTTCCTTACTGCATATTCATGTTCACAAATCCTTTCCTTCATTCTACATTTGGTCTTGCCTACGTAAAAACCTGAACATTTTTGGCACGTGGCCAAATATACAACTCCTCTGGAATTACAGTCGAACGTATAAAAGATCTTGTATTTCACAATCCCTATCTGGAAAGTATCAACCTGATTAATTTTTGAATACCAAGAACACCTCCCACATATTGCCATCCATGGTTTGGTGTCTGAACAAGAATTATTCACGTTTTCTAATATACATTTAAAATTATAGCCCCTTCTAAAGATTATCTTCGGGATCGTCCCAAATTTTCCCCTCAAGTGGCTGTCGTCTGCCAGAATAGGCCAATTCTTATACAAGATCCTTCTGATATCACTATGGTTAATGTTAAATTGCTTAATAAAGTAAGCCGCATCCAAGGTAAAATTATTCAGGGTGTATCTATTACCAAACACTTCTACAGGAGCTCCCCTCTATCTCACTGTGGGGTATAATCGGGGTACCCAAAAGAGGATGATAAAAACCTATAGACCTCTTATAGGAAACTTCGTTTCTCAACTCAATAATTGAGTAGGTTACCCTCTCCTCCCAAACATAAGCATCAATTGGTCACATTCTTGTTGGAAATGGTCCTCCAAGGTTACCATTCTCACAGCTCTTACCAACTGCCCCTTCGCCAATGACCTCTTCTGATGAGTGGGATGGGAACTTAAGAAGTCCAAAAAGCTATTGGAGTAGGTATTTTTCCTAAAGATCTTGGAAATATACTGCTTATTGGTTCTATCCTTAATTAATCTGGCATCCAAATAAGATATTTTATTAGTATTAAATTCCTTGGAGAACCTTAAAAAGTTAGTAGTAGTATTAATGCACTTCATAAATTCTTCAAAATCATTTTTGTCTCCTTCCCACATATGAAATAAATCATCCATATAAAGCTGATATAATTTGATTTTACCCCAATAGGTACTATTAAACACAAATCTGTGTTCCCAATGGGCCATAACTAAGTTTGCTAAACTGCTCTGCATGGGGAACCCATTGCTACCCCACTTTTTTGTAAATAAAATTGGCTTTCAGAACAAAAAGAAATTATTATCAAGCACAATCTCAAACAATTCCTCAAAAAGATTAATTTCTTCATGAGAAACCCCTTTCGTTCTCAAAAAATCCATTACCCATTGGATGCCCTCCACCAGCGGAATAACTGTATACAAATCTTTGATGTCAACAGTGGCTAAATTGTGATCAGAGTCATACTTCAACTTGTTAATGGCACCTAAAGACTCCAAGAGTCCTTGCAAGTATGCTTTTCAGAGTCCATAAACTTTTTAAGTTTTGTATCCAGATACTGGCACATGCTGATGTTAAGGAATTCCTCCTATCAACTGTTGTACGTAAAGGGAGGTTTATTACACTTGTATTTTCAGAACCCCAGAAATAATGGGCATTAAAGATGTCAAATTCAAAAAATTATACAGATCCAACATGATACATCATTCGATAAACATGTCATTAATCTGCCCATATACCCTCCTACAAGTACCATTAACCTCTTTTAGTGATACTCTAGCATAAGCTTCACTCTCCAATAGTTCACACATTCTCCTGTGGTAATCAAAAAGGTCCATAATTACCAGACCTCCTCCTTTGTTGGCTTCATGATACGCAACCTCTGCATTTTCAAAAAGCCTAGTAAGGCTTTTTCTTGTTCAGTAAGATTCCCAATATACCCATGGTCACTTCCCCCCTGGATACTTGGAAGTCCAACTCGCAAACTTTCTCAAAAACAATTAAAGCCGGATGCAAAGGGGGGTTAAATGTACTAAAAATTCTACATTCATCTTGCTGAATATTAGTACTATCAAACAACAGGCTAAGTTCAACTTCCTCATGAATAGCTTTAAATCAAGTAGAATGTTAGGAAGATTTCATCCAGAAAAAAGGAGGTCATTGTCCCACTGTACTCATCCCTCATTAGACCCATTATAGAATACAATGCCCCATTTGCTATGTACCTCTCAAGACATCTGCAACAACTGGAAAGGCCGCAGAAATACCTCACTAAAAAAAAATCACAGGCCTAAAGCAGATGCCCTATGCTGACCACCTTAAAAAACTCCAGCTATACTTTGTCGCATATCGTCTACTCCGAGGCGATCTCTGCTTAACATACAAGGCCATATCAAACCCAGAGCTGTTGGACATGCTACACTTAAAGAAATCCCAATCTCTCAGAGCCACACATTCCAGGGATCTAAACCTTGTCATCACAATAAACAAAACATACTGGAGGGATAGGTTCCTGACCCAGAGACTCCCCAGACTCTGGAATAGATTGCCCATACATGTCAAGCAGAGCGTCTCTTTGGCCCTCTTCAAAAGGAACCTTGATGATTGGATGGGAGAAAGGAGATTTTTACCGGGGATCACGTTAGTCGCCCTGCTAGACAGGGGTCCAGGGAAGTAAATAGTGTGGGAAGAAATAGCCAGGGAATTGTTATGGCTAGGCTTGTACAGGCCCTAGGGCCGATAGCCTAGTACCAACCTATGAACCTATTAATCCCACTACTTGGGACGAAAGTCATACCTTTAGATAATAAATCCGCCATGCTAGTATCCAAAGCAGTCCCCAAAATGCTGTAAATTTTAAAATCCCCTTTGGTATTGTTCACTATGGTAAAATTGGTGTCGTTATGTTCAAAGTCAGCAAGTAAGTCCCATCCACCATCCTCATACGTTCCAGTTGCTCTAAACTGTCCCTCTCCCATTGTAGGCACGTCCGTTGTTGTCCCTGGGAGGTTGGGCTATGTTCATCGTGAATGGTTGGGTCTTATAATGGGGGTGGAGAAAATCCTGGCCAGTTGGTTGGTTGCCCTGTTGCTGGTTGTAATGCCTCTCCTTGATCTGTTCTGAGCATCTCAAGGGGAGATCAGAAGTATTAGCGATGTTACCAGGTTCTAAATGTATTGTAAATGGTGCTAACTGCCCATTGTTGGAATTGGAAGTATCATCCCCTGTTGGTCCACCATAAAATTAAAGTTCCTCTTCTTTCCCCAACTTTGGGATAATGGTGGTGCTGGATAGGCTAGGCCCTTAGAACAATCGTCACTATCGCGATCCAGTTTCTTCATCTTGTTAGCCCACATTCTCTGCATTTGTTGTTGGATGCTATTAAATATACGAAAATGCTCGACTCTAAACTGTTTGTAATCATTATTTATTTTAATGGCTTTGTCCAGGTCTCTCGCTAAGCTCTCTATTAATTTATTGTACTGAACCATGATTTCCAACAGTTCACAACCAACCCTGTCAAAAAATTGGAGTAAATCCAAATGCAATGAAGAGTTAGCCTCCAAGCCTGTGAAAAACTGCCACAGGCACAGACCCTTCGGTACTTGTTTCCTCTTAATCCAAAGGATCTTTACCCTCTTTAGGTACTACATCTAGCACTGCTTTCTTCCAGGATGTTGGTACTTCTCCTCCTCTTAAAATACTGTTAAATAAAACATCCCAGATCTTTATCATTTTTTTCCCGCCTAGCTTCCAAACTTCCACAGGAATACCATCTATTCCTTGGGACAGTCGTGGCCTGGCTATACATCATCACTTTTACATCATCTCCTCCTATCCTGTTAGTAATTGAGCCTCGTCCTCCTATCCTGTTAGTAATTGAGCCTCGATTACCTCTAACCTTGGTATATTTAATTCTTCCATTAACATTTCCATTTGTACCTCTTCTTGATTTCCATATTTCTCTGCTTTACACAGACTTTCATAAAATTTCCAAAATATTAGGCTCCCTAAGCCTGGTGAAAGTCCTTTCTTTCTGTTGCATGAGTCATTGTGCTAAAATTTTTTGTGCTCTAGAGTTATTATAAAAAAAAAAAACAGTTGCTTGACAGCAATATTTCTAAACTCATGCATACTATGAAGGTAATCCCCTATTTTCTGTCTAGCATTCTGCAGTTGCTCCTTTTCTTGTTCTGTGAGATTACCCCTATTCTGCAATACTTTAACATTTGTCAGTCCCTCTAAATAATTCTTACTTCTTAACCATATCTCCCTTTCTTTTATTTCCACCATATTGTTAAACTAAAGAAATATATATAATTGTGCTCAGCTTACACAACCACAAACTTTAATGCAATAAAATAAAAAACATAAAGTAAGCGCTTTCGCGACCACAAACTGTCGCTTCATCAGACAACTGGCAGTTAAAAGTGTATCATTATATACAACATTAATTACATCATTAATTAATTAATCAGCTGATGTGATAAAGGGTACAGTCAAGCATTTTTAAAAAGACACTGACAAACTACTAAAAGCACAGAAAAACAGTATACAAAAAACTTTAAAAAGTTAAAAGCATGTTATTATGTTCTATAATAAACTAAAAGTTTTAATATTTAAGACGTCTTAGGTTCAAAAAAGGTTTTACAGAAAAGGCACCATTTAGGCCCGGAAATCTCTCTGCATTTAGTAGGAGAATCCATTTTTGTTCAGCTGCCTTAGTGATGCTATTAATATCTCCTCCTCGGGGGTTGGCATCTATAACTTGAATGACAAAAAAATCTAAAAGTGTGTGAGGAATCTGTTTGCATAACATGACTGGCTAATGCATTACTTTCTTTCTGATTTCTGATATCCCTAATGTGTTCCAAAATCCTATCCTTCAATAACCTATTTGTTTTCCCTACATAAAATACATGACACTGTCTGCAGTAGGCAAAATATACTATGTTAGTAGTTCGACAGTCAGCATAGTAATTAATTCTGATGGTAAAATGCTTAAAGGGGTGTGTATAAAGTGCGTTGGAATAGCTATATTGACATGCAGAACAATGTCTGCAGGGAAAGGTACCCATTCTCAGATTCACACGTCTTATTAATGGTGATCCTATTGCAAAGATGTTGTTTCTATGTTTTATTGTTTCTAAATGAAAATACAGGTTTGTTACTAATTTTTCCTCTGTATTTCGGGAACTTCTTGTAAGATTTTCCAGTTCCTTTTTATAACATCATGGTAATCATTACTATCATTGGAGTATTAAAAAAAATTCTAAAATTGTCACTAATGAGTGTTTTGCTACTTTGTTCATCATTAGTTGCATCTCTAAAGTAAGGTTTGCAGCGGTCACCTCTGTGTCTATGCTTCATCAATAACTATTTCTTTTTCAGAGTATCCTCTCTCCAGAGACTCTTGTTTGGTTATACATAGAGCATCTTGTGCATCAATATCATTACTGTGTAATCTAAGCACCCTATACACTTGGCCTTTTAACATATTACGAGGGATATGTCTAGGATGCATACTTTTTTTTATGTAAAAGGGCATTTTCCTTGTAGGTTTTTTTGTGTTTGATACTATTTATATGATTCGATTTCTTCAGACACATACCTAAAACTCAATTTCACTATGAGAGTACTTGAGACTGAATTTCAGAAAATCAGTTGTGTTATGCATATAGTCAATCAATTTCTCAAGTTTCTCGACATCACCTTTCCATAGCAGAAAAATATCTACAAAGCATACATACCACAAAATATGTTCATAAAAGACATTTGCTGTTGATAGAAGTGTTGTCTGTTCCCACTGTGTTAATACCAGGTTGGCATAGCTATTGGCACAAGCAGTGCCCATAGCCATGCCAACTTTTGAAGATAAAAGTCATTTTCAAAAATAAAAACATTATTCTCTAGTATAATCTCTAATAAATTGCAGATAAGTCTGACCTGATCATCATCAAAACATTTATTCAGGGTTAGAAATACCTAATCATATCAACACCCAATTCATTTGGAACTAATGATGAACAAAGTAGCAAAACACTCATTATTGACAATTTTAGAATTGTTTTTCAATACTCCAGTGATATTAATGATTACTGTGATGTTATAAAAAGGAACTGGAAAATCTTACAAGAATTTCCTGAGCTACAGGGCAAAATTAGTTACAAACCTGCATTTTCTTTTAGAAACAATAAAACATTGAAACAACATCTTTGCAATAGGATCACCATTAATAAGACGTGTAAATCTATGAGAACGGGTACCTTTCCCTGCAGACATTGTTCTGCATGTCAATATAGCTATTCCAACGCACTTTATACACACCCCTTTAAGCATTTTACCATCAGAATTAATTACTATGCTGACTGTCCACCTACCTACATAGTATATTTTGCCTACTGCAGACAGTATCATGCATTTTATGTAGGGAAAACAAATAGGTTATTGAAGGACAGGATTTTGGAACACATTGGGGATATCAGAAATCAGAAAGAAAGTAATGCATTAGCCAGTCATGTTATGCAAACAGATTCCTCACACACTTTTAGGTTTGTTGTCATTCAAGTTATAGATGCCAACCCCTGAGGAGGAGATATCGATAGTATCACTGAGGCAGCTGAACAAAAATGGATTCTCCTACTAAATGCAGAGAGATTTCCGGGCCTAAATGGTGCCTTTTCTGTAAAACCTTTTTTGAAACTAAGACGTCTTAAACATTAAAACTTTTAGTCTATTATAGAACATAATAAAATGATTTTAACTTTTTAAAGTTTTTTGTATACTGTTTTTCTGTGTTTTTAGTGTTTCTTTTTAAAAATGCTTGACTGTACCCTTTATCACATCAGCTGATTAATTAATTAATGATGTAATTAATGTTGTATATAATGATACACTTTTAACTGCCAGTTGTCTGATGAAGCGACTGTGGTCGCAAATGCGCTTACTTTATGTGTTTTTATTTTATTGCATTAAAGTTTTTGGTTGTGTAAGCTGAGCACAATTATTTATATTTCTTTCAGTTTTCTTCTTTTGTACTCAGCTGCACCCTTGAGTCGTTTTTTGCACCTCTAACAATATTGTTAAACTCCACTTTAATTTTATCCCACTCCTTACCTATATTTTCAGAAGAAAGTTGTATCCTCTCTAATAGCATCTGAATAATTTCCACTAACCATTCCTTAAATTCCTCTCTTTTCAACACAGAGGTGGGAAAGTGCAAGTGTCTCATTTTTATTTCATTACCCAGTGTTTTTATTTTAGTTATTATTGGCACGTGATATAAGACACTTATTGGGTGCATATCAAGACTTTCAATTAAATGCACATATTCCTGTGAAATGTAAATTCTATCTAGCATCACCCAGTTTTTGCATCTTAGGGAATAATATATAAATTCACTCCGGACCCATAGTACTGAACTGACATTTTCCATACCAAATATTGTCAGGGATTTCTTCAAAAATCTACCCTCCTTTGTTATATTTTTCCCTTCTGGGCCCTCAGACATATCTTCACTGCTGAAAATCAAATTCCAGTCTCCACCTATAAGCAATATTCCTTGCTGAAATATTATTTCTCCCAGAATTTTTTTAAGCTCCATTATAGCAGTTTTAGGGGAATATAACTACATGCCAGTGTAATTCCTTTCCACTAGCCCTTTAGTACTACAAATCTACCATTATCTTTTTTATCCTCTTCTATCACTATTGGAGCTCCTGTTGCAATTGACATTAAGTATTCCTTTTTTTCTTTGTCCTGGGTATTCCGCTGAATAACCATCCTGAAAATGTTTCTTTATCAAATTCACATGTTCAGTGCTTTCCAAGTATTTCCTGCAGCATAGCTATTTGCACTCTATGTTTTTTTAATACAGTTCTATTCTTTTGTGATTATCTGTGAGGCCAGTGACATTTAAAGACATTGCAGAAAGCATCACTATGTTAAAAAGTTATTATTCCCACCTTTTTTATGTAAAACAGCTTTTGATAAATGTCTAGTTCCAGCTTTTGTGTTACATGCACACACTGTTCAGCAGGTTGATTGTTTATTTAGCTGTTTCTTGTCATATCCATTTGAGATTATGTCACGTTACAAAACTTTTTATTTTACTGAAAGCCCTCTAAAACAAAACACACCCCAATACCCCCTAAAACCTATTAACATAACACTAACACACAAAACTATGTCATCTTCAAATATTGAAGTTTTACCCTCCTAATAGGAACAAATGTTCTGAACGGAGAGCCACACCCATAGCCTTAAGTTAACCTAAAAGAAAGGTTATCCATGCTAAGATGCATGGTACAGCCTGTGCTTCTACTATATGCTGTCTGGCTTTGTCTTAACTTTATAGCTCTCCCAGCTGGGAAAACAACTGCAGGCTTTCGGAGAACATTATCTCCTAGCCATTTCTCTTTATCAGAATGTCCAGTATTTCCAGAATTTCTTGTTATTTCATGTTTTACAAATATAATTATTGCTTTGTAATCCCACATTTGTCAATTTCCAAGTTACTGTTTTTATTCCTGTTCAACGTCATCTCCCAAATCCTGTCTCTGCTTCATTTCCAATGCACTCTTGATTCTTCTAGTTAACTCTTGTGCTTTTTTTCCTGGTCTCAAGCTTTTCCCATTGAAACATTGGAAAATGTTTCACTGGCACAGTCTCTCTGTGGTCTTTATTACCAAAAGAACAAGAAGCAGACTCTCCTTCTGTTTCACAGCTCAATTTTGTTGGACAAACTTTTGTACTTCCTCCTTAGCATGTACTTTATCAAAAAATTATATTTGTCCCTCCAGGAAAGAATATTTTGAACATACCTGGGTATAGCAGTTTGAATCTCATGCCTGCCTCTCGACATTTCCTAAATAGTGGAATAACTACTCCTATTCTGCCTGGTGTACAGTGAGTAATCATTCCCCACAAACACTCTGCTGTCTTCCACTTTTGGTAATTTGTCCTTCTGCCACAGTTTTGTCAGAATCAACTTCTTCTGCTGGTAAGACTGCATCTCTACTATTAAAGGTCTAGATTGCTTTCTCATAGCCAGGTTTGGAGAATACACATGATGCACCCTTTTAATTAACAACTTCTGCTGTGGAATACCAGTCCAGTTGCTTATTTGTACTTTCATAAAATGAATACAGTCCGTTTCTTCCAGCTTCTCTGGTACAGCAGAAAATCTCAGGTTTCCCTAAATGCTCGGTCCTCTAATTCTATTATTTTTTGAAACATCTCTTCTTGAGCAATCTCATTTTCAGACAGTCTTTTCTTAATTTCGACCTCTGATTTTTGGAGTTTTACTACCTCATCTGAATACCTGTTTAAAGTATCTTCCATTTTTCCAGCCTTTTCATTGGTTCATAGGTTGGTACTAGGCTATCGGCCCTAGGGCCTATACAAGCCTAGCCATAACAATTCCCTGGCTATTTCTTCCCACACTATTTACTTCCCCGGACCCCTGTCTAGCAGTGCAACTGACATGATCCCCGGGGTGAATTTCCTTTCTACCATCCAATTGTCAAGGTTCCTTTTGAAGAGGGACAAAGAGGCACTCTGCTTGACATGTATGGGCAGTCTATTCCAGAGTCTGGGGAGTCTCTGGGTCAGGAACCTATCCCTCCAGCATATTTGTTGATTTTGTTTATTGTGATGACAAGGTTTAGATCCCTGGAGCGTGTGGCTTTGAGTTGACATACGCCATCAATGTTTCATTTATTTTAACCAAGTCGGTACGCAGTTGTCTTATACTTTCCTCTGGGTTACTGGAAGTCATGTGTGAAGCTTGCATTGCTTTTTGCTGAACAGCTGCAGTACTTTTTCCAGTCAATGTTTTTTTCCTTACCTTTTGTAGCTGATTATTTTCAGGTGCTCTGCATTTCTTTTTTCCTGGCATCCAGGCAGTGCACTTACTAACACGTTAATGAAATTTACCCAAAAATATAAGTCCACTGGCTTTCTCTGCTGAGTTTCTGTTTTCACACTGGAAGAGCTAGAATTAAGCTGTTACTCAATGTGCAGCCATCTTGAAAGACACCAAGGATTAGCCCCCTTGAACAGAGGTGGATTTCCACTGCCACCTGTAACCTCTGCCAATGATGTTGAGTACCCGTTTGTCAGAAAACACTAATGACCAGTCTGCCTTGTTAAGAACTAACTTTTGAGATGAGGCACCTGGAATGGGACTTGGGAAAGATGGGTACCATGCCTCTGCAAAATCATTGGTTGGAAACGGGATTATCCATTTTGGGAAAAGAAGCCCTCTTGTTAGGTTTTACAGAGTTCTCATCCTCTCATTTCTTTTTGGAGGCTTAGTTTTTGTTCAGTGGGGACTTATGGCTGCTTGGCCAAAGAAAATTATCCTGCTTAATGAAGGGAAACATGAATATGGAACATTTTCAACACCCCTTGCATTAGTTTACTTCTGTCACCCTAGTGTTTAATATTTGATTAGCTGCTGTGCTAAACACAAAATCAAAATAAAATGCAGCATTTATAATTTCATTTTTAACTCATCAGAAAAGTTTTGACTGTGTAACCAACCATACCTCCTTATCATCACTGACATCACTGTATTCCTAGAAACAGTATCCACCTCTGTTTAGACACTTGAGCAATACTGTAAATCTCTTTGACAGATGTTTTGCTCAGCAGGTACTGATAGTTATTTCATCTAAACTATACATAAACCTCAACACAAACTTCCACATAAAACACTGGTACATAAACACTTTGAAAGCTACCATACTGGACTGTGCCATCTTCTTTCTCTGAGATTCCAGCCACTTGCCTAGCTTATCTGAAGGGAATGGGATTGATAAAGATATACTGTATTCTTTTTATTGGAAGAGGTCACTGGGGACACAGAAGCAGATCCCGCAGACAAGGGGGCTTGAACACCAGGCAAGGTTGAGCATGCCATGAATTTCTTAAACACTTTTTTTAGGCAGCAACACATTCAGCAGAGGAGAACTACAAGCTTCCTTAAAAACATACTCCAACACTGGGATCAATGGAGGGATGACTGCCACATCTTGGGAGCCATCCTCCTAAAGATCATAAAACTGCTGATCTCGGGGACCGCCAAAGATTGCTTGTAAATGAATACATCTCTAAATCTAGTCAGTATTTGGGAAAATGAAAACATCTGAATGGGTTTCTGAACCTGTATTTGCCAGAGGAAACTGATCAGACTCTGGTACTTCTGAAACCTCAGATTTTGGACTCCCTTTAAAATCAGAATCCCTGGGTGGCTGAATGGGGGGTAGCAGCAACAGCATTACTCATAGCACAGGTTTGTACCCTGTAATCAGCTTCTTGAACAATGGCTCTCACCTCAGCCATCATCTGAGGTGGAAACACAGTCAAGACTACTGCTCTGCAACATGTAGGTCTTCTGTCTCTCATTTTTTTTTTTGCATGCACCACACTAGTGGGGAAACATTGGCGACAGGTTTTAGACCCTCTGACTTCCCCACCTAGAGGTTGGTTCTCTTGTAGCTGAACCAGGCAGTGATACAGCCCCAGAGGATGTGCCTGATCCTTGTGTCATGCATAGCTGTGGTACCAACACAACACCAAGGGACCTAGTGGCAAAAGAAGGTAAGCGGTCTGATGGCTTGCCTAAGGCTACTGCAGAGGCACAAACCATGGGCTGAGGCACATTTCTTGATACACTTCTATGTTTTTAGTTGCACAAGGGGTAGAAGGTGGAGGAAGGGGGCACAGTATCTGCATCCATCAAGTCAGGGGACAAAAAATAGCCAGATCAATACCAAATACTAGCTGTAAGGTCAGCCCAGTAAAAAAGTACAAATACCACTATTCTCCCTCTAAACAGCAATCCGAAGTCTATTTCTGTATGGATATTACTCTGAACACTGCAATAAAGTGACATTAGTTTTAGTAACACAGCTCCAAGAAGAAAATGCATGCACAAAAGTCCCCTGATTTTGTAAAAAAGGCTAGTTTCAGTCCAAATGAATGGATATAGCCTGAAACACTACTAGGCAATAAATAAATCATAAACTGGTGAAAAATGCTTGTCAGAAATGTTTAACATACTAAAAGGTGCCAAAATTGTGATTTAAATGAAAAAAATAATTTAAAATGCTGTGATCCTGGTAAATCACAAATACTCATAAATCCCAGAAAACTGCAATATCAGCAAGTTTTCCTGTCAAAACTTCCAAATGAAGCTTTGAATCAACAGCACAGGCCTTACTGTGCTAGTTGAGGTAAAAACAGAAGCATAAACAAAATTTTTAATTAAAAAAAAAAAAAAAAAAAAACAGTCAAACCAGCACAATGCGTTCTTCGAGCACCGAAAGAAAAAAATAAAACCCTAAATAGTTTTTATCTGTGCTCAGCAGATGAATATATCAAGAGTAAGGAGTAATCTTCAAATAGATCCTTTTCTTAGTATGGCACTAAAGAGATGAAAGGGTCCTGTCTATGGCTCTGAAAGGCAGTCCATGTTCTGTCAGGTGACTGGTCCACCACATCTGCAAACAGGCAATGGGTGGAGCTCTGAGCTTTAGTAAACTGCCAGAAAGAGGGTAGCATGCCACTACTATCCATATGCCAGTAAGGCAGTGTGTCTGTTGAACATCAGTTTTTTTTTTTTTTTTAATTTATTTATTGTATTTAATGGGCTAGCCTGACGAGGTAGGAAACCTACCCCTTTTTAGTGGAGGCCTGGGGAGAAAGGCTCTGCTAACAAGACAAACAAAAGGTAAAATAAGTTGAATAGAATGCAAAAAGACATAAATGGCTTATATAAAAGTATATACATGTGAAAATTTAAATAACGTAGACAGCATACAGGTGTTCCTATTGAACTAAAAGTTAGATAGTGGGAATAGTATAGTGTGGAATGACAGGTCAAAAGCTAGTTAGAGCTGCAGTGAAGAGACATAATAAATTATTAGATGCCATAGAGATATAACATGGAGAAAGCAAGAGGATGGAGGACAGAGAAATAAGGATCACAGAACCAGAGAAAACTATTAAATGGTATTGAAATACAACAGAGTAAGCAAGAGGGCAGAGGAGGGGAAATGGGACAAATGAGGAGAGAAAGTTGGGTGAAGGTAGTATTAGACAACAGAGATATATGTATAGAGATTTGGAAGTCAGGAGAAGGTGCTACTGGGTAAACATGAATATTTATACAGGTTCAGAAGGGACAGGTATAGGAAGGCAGGTTTATTTAGATGAATTGGGATAGGTTTGAGTTTTTTTTTTGTTTGTTTGTTTGGTTGTCTCATTTGGTTTTCCACCGAGTAAGGACCACTCCCGATTCTAATGACTATTGAAATACATATTGCAATCTAATTAACTATCCTTTGTGTTAAACAGGACAATCACATTTAGTTTGTCTTGACCTGGAGCTGTATCCTTTTCTATACAAGAGATTGCTTAACCATATTTTTCAATATTAAAGGACACTGATCACTTGAAATGACTGAATGAACTAAAGACCCAATTTCAGACCTTTATTGTCCTTCCCAAGCTCTGCACAGACTTTAGCAAAAAACATTAATTATCCTACCAGGATCTGACATTTATTATCATTAATAATTCTAACCAATGGTTTCTGATTTTTATAGCAATGCGGAGCATATCTAAAAATTACTTCCTAATGTCCAAGTCTATTACTCAATTTTCCTCACACCTCCTTATAGCCTGTCTTACTATTCCAGTGCACACCTTATAAATGTTAACATTCCTTTCTGATGGCTTATCATTTTAACAACTCTGATGTAATCTTTGTGAGTAAATTCTGGGCATTTAACTACTACACAGTCAGAAATGCCTAGCAGTTCCTCATCCAATGCATCAGAAACATTCATTCTTAAAGAAAAAAAAAACATCTACAATATCCTGTTCACTGGTAGGACATTTTACATGTTGAGAAACATACAGCTCAAACAACGTTGTAAAATACAAAATCATCACTAGTTGCTATATCTCCACCTAATGGACATTCATATAGTGAAGCAGTTCAAGGCCATTCTTTAACCATGGCAAAGCAGGAACGTCATGCAGACTAATCTCTTGTTGGTTCCATTTTTAAACATCTCACTTTTCACAGTTCTAAATCAACTGTTCAGTCGGCACAAACATATTCAGCCAATAGATAAAGTCATGCCTACTCCCTGCATTTTGTTGCATTTAAATGTGATTTGTGTAGTTTCAAACAGCATTTGGCCACATAACTTTGCAGCAATAACTACTTTACTACCCTTAAATATCACTATTTGCACGTATAACTGTTCTCTAAGTTGAAAACGTGCCTGGACTACAGGATGTAAATGCTTGACTTCAACCAGCCATCCTCACATCATGTCATCTCACTGCAAATGAAAGTGTAAGTCACAACAACTGTACATGTTTAACATTTGTAGCGTTTTAGTCACCAAAGTCACAATGCTTCCAGAGATTTCTCTAAGATTTCCTCTTTATATTCAAATATGCTCTGCAGAAAGTATATGCAGTGTGCATAAGCTTCCCTGGCATATACTGTCACTAAGGTCACACTTCTGCCTTAACAATAACATTTTTGCAGGTACTTGTGCAAAAACATCATATGGTTTGTGATCAGACTCCCTGGGATACTTTTCACATATTTGTAGCTATGGAATTTTTGATATCCAAAGACATTTGCTAGCTTTCTTTCACAGAACGAGTAGTACGTCTGAACATTTGGCAGTACCATTAATGTCTAAGCAAAAGATCTGTCTTCCTGTTGTAGAACTGGTCCTAATTCTTGCTGACTAGCACAAAAATGTAGATAAGATTGCAGACAAAGCCTTGTCACAACATTTCAGAGTTGGTGCTATGTTTACTACACTCTTCAGAAACTCAAAACTCTCTTCTTAAGATACTAACCAAGACCCATGATGTATAATTGTGTATGGATAAAAAAGTTGGAGACAAGTCAAAGGTACTACATGAAACAAATAAAAGATTTGAATAAAGTGAAATACAGGGCGAAGTTTTAAAAAATGTTGACGATAAATTACAGATTGTGACACAGGATATTTTTACTTGTGTATAAATATATGAACAATGCTGATATTGCTGTTAATTTGAGTGTTGACAAATTTCCTATGTACAAATCCTCAAGAAATAGGAGTAGTTTCCACTAAAGAACTAGACTGAGGTGGAATGTTCTTTCTCTGCAAGATAGAAAAAAAGCAATCCCATCGTTAAAAGAAACCTGAATGAGATTATGGGTATGTGATTCACCAATGACAGCTGTCAAACTTTTTGAAAGCCATTACATTTGTCTTAGAGTTTGATTCATCACACACTGAACAATGAACAGTGTTGAAGCATTCTTAATGGTACTATAATCTTTAACAAATGAGGGATGAACTTTGACAGATACTGTATTATTCAAAAGAAACACAGAAATAATGAGTGGTATTCATAGTCATTACTCATATGTGTAACGACAATTAGCTCTGTCCTTGCACAAGTGCAGCCAAAGTGCGATAGACTATTTGCACTCACTTGCTGTAGCCTTGAATAAACGGGTGTATGGTAGATATTCGAACGCTTAAATGTTCGAATCTCTAAAGGTCGACCTTTAAAGAGCGAACATTTAAGTGTTTGAATATTATTAAAAATTTAAAAAAAAAAAAACTAAAGGGTGTAAGCAGGGGGCAAGCCCCCCTGCACCCCCCACACCCCCTGCTACTTAAATATACCAACTTCAAGATTGCACTACAGTGTAGGGAATGGGAAATTTTCCATTCCTGTACTGTAGTTCACTGAAGAGCGATCTTGGAGTTGGCATATTTAAGTAGTGGGGGGTGTGGGCTGCAGGTGGGCTTGCCCCCCTTCCTAAACCCTTTTCTTTTTTTTTTAATATTATTTTTATTACTATTCGAACATTTAAATGTTTGATCTCTAAAGGTCGACCTTTAGAGATTTGAACATTTAAGTGTTCGAATATCTAACACAGACCCACAAACTTATGCAAATAAATGAGTAATAACAGATTAATGAGAGATGATGTAAAACTTCTAATGCCAACAAGCCCTCTTCCAACCTGCTTGTGATGTGTTATAAAAGGCAAAACCATGCCTTTTCTATCTACTTTGCATTTGGCAAAGATGCTTGCTGTTCCTCCCAGCCTAGTTATTTCTTGGTGTGAACTGCTTGTCTTGGCCAAGTTAGAACTGCAGGAAGCCAGTGGCATGCACTGTCCAAAAAGGTGAAGATACAGGCAAAGAACAACTCATTATACTTTGATAATCAAGAAATTCTTAGCAGACTTAGAGTGGACAGGGACAATTTAAGGGCTTTAGTGAGTGTGTATGGCCTACAGACAGGAACTGGGGGGAGTGGCCTTTCTATACCTGTGGATACTGAGGTATGTACAGCCCTCACCAGACTTGCAATGGGACCATCAAGAGACTGGAGACACACTGGGTATTTCTCAGGCTTCTATCGAGGATACTTCAGTAGTTCCTAGAAAAACTCTTGGCATGTGTGGATCAGTACATCTACTTCCTGGTGCCTCATCAGAACCGGCCCTGAACCATGAGTGTTTTTTATGTGATGGCACACTTCCCTTAGGGTATGATGTGATAGAGTGCAGAATGCATTACAACCCCATCACGTTGAAGGGAGAAGTGCTACTGAAAAAGTAAAGGTTACCATTCCATCAACTTTAACTGCCAGGTACTGTGAGATACATGGGTGTACATCACTAACATGTCAGCCCAGCTTCCTGGCAGTGCCCATGATTGCCATATCTGGCACACAGGCTCAATCTACTGCCTCTTTTTGCACAGTGGTATTCCCCAGGGTAACCCTCAGTGGAAAAGCACAGATGTGTAAGTAAACTTAACATAACAGCAGATGCTCAAAAGATCACTGCTGCAGTAGCCCAAGTTATATGAATTATATCCTCCTTAGGATTTAACAGCCAACAAGCTTTCAAAGCTTCAGGATACCTTCTAAGCACCCAAATTGTTAAGATAGCTTGAGCTTACTTAAAGACAGGTCTGGGTGCCAATCCATTCAGAGCTTTCATGCTAAATTAGAGAAGGAGGCTGAGACCTGATAGGACATTGCTAGGAAAATCAAAAATAAATGTTCACACTCTGATATAAAAAAACACATAAAAAAAACAAAACAAGGGGGGTGGTGGGAGGGAGTGGCTACTGCAACAGCATTTGAACATCTACTGTTACAATAACTTTACTTACACAACTGCACTATGTTCATCATACTGATCACTGCTGCAGCAGCCTAAGCTATATCAGTAGATTACTATAGTTTATAATATCTGGGAGGTGGAACGAGAAGGGTCCAGAAGTCCCCGGAGAATGGTCCTAACATAGCCAGACCTACACCTGGAGAAGGAATCTAGCTTTAGTGCTTTGGAAAAGTATGTATAGAGGGCCAAGTTACTGCTTCTACAAAAGTCTAACCCTTTCCAAATACACAGATGATGCAAAGGCCCTGGTAGAATAGTTTTGTTGTGGTGGGAACAACAAAAGGTAATAGCCAACCATTTAGAAATATTCTGCATTGACACAGATTGTCCCTTCTTCTTACCTTCACAAAAATGAACAACTGTTTTGAAGTGCTGACAGATTTTGTGCTGACAAGAAATATATTACCTGAGTTGTCTGTGGACATCCAAGGTATGAATTATACTTTCTTCCTCATTTTGGCTTCAGGAAATAAAATAGGGACAATCTGGCTTAAGGTAAGCTTAGATACAACTTTAGTCATAAAAGCAAGATCGGCTCCCAAAGGAACCCTGTCTCCAGAAAAAAAAAATCGCGTAGCGTTGGCCCACCAAAAGAGCTGGCAACTCAGATATTCCTCTTGCAGAGAGTAGAGCAAAGAGTGAAACTGTTTTCCATGTTAAGGACCACAAGTCAGACAGATAAGCTGGTTCAAATGGAGCACCATCTTCACATGAGAGTGCACTGAAAGAGGGGGAATCCACGGGCAGACATGCTGAAATGGCTGACAAATGAGGAGTAAGACAGGCCGTAGGAAAGTAGCTCACACAAATATAGTGAACCCCTTACCCTGAATGGGTATTGGTTAGTTTGTTAGCGCCAACTGGAAAACCTTTTCCACTGGCTTATATGATTTTCTAGTAGTACACATTCTTGTTTCCATTAGTACCTGCTGCACATCTTCAGTAAATAGATGCCTAAAAGGTAGTAAGACCCTATCATTCAGGCAATCAGCTGAAGTTGTTTGGAGTCGGGATATCAAACACCCCCTTTCTCATGTGACTAGATCCAGTGTGTGAAAAAGCTTGTGGCAATTGTCCCCTGCCAATTCCAAAAGAATGGAAAACCACTGTTGCCTGGGCCAGAAGGGAGTCACCACAATGATCTTGGTGTATTCCTTCTGAATCATGAGATGTACCCTAGAGATATCACTGAAAAGGTTAGAAAAGCATACAGGAACATTCCTGTACAAGGAAAAGAAAAGGCATTTGTCTTCCAGGCCTTCTTGCATGGAGTTCTGGAGCAGAATACTGCCAGCTGTTTGTTTAGAGAGAAGGAAAACAAATTACTTGAGGAACTCCCCATAGATGGGTGAAATCTTGTAAGACCTCCTGATCTAGTTTCCATTTGTGAGGGTCTGCCTTTGGCTCAACTTGTCTGCCACACAATTTTGCTCTGGTGGACTGTAGGATGCCTGTAGATTGTGACAGTGCTGTAAAACTACAGCCTATGCCAACATGGCTAGTCTTCACAGGAGGTAAGATCTGGTTCCCCCTTGCTTGTTTATGTAGCACATGACTGTTGCACTGTCACTCTTTGAAGAGGTCCTGGGAACCAAAGGTGATGCAAACAGTTGAGTACCTTGAAAGAAGTGACTATCTCTTTGATGCTTATGTACTTATCTGCCTTTGTTGTCCCAGATAATTTGCATTTTTATCCCACTTGATACTGCTCCCCAAACAAAGTCCGAGATGTCTCTGTTGACTGAATGCTTTGGAGTAGGAGGGGTGAAGGGGAAACCTGGATTTAGGGATATTTGATGCCTCATCCAAATAATTTCTCTTCTCATAAATCCCACAAATGGAACTTGAAAAGATAAAGGGTGTTGGTGCTGGGACCAAAGAGACATCAGGTTTTCACTGTATCTTTCTCATGGGATATCTTGCAAGAGCTAGTAAATAAAAATGTGTTCAATGTGCCCAAACTCACACTGGTAAACTCAAAAGACAGACTGCTAGCCTCAAGCATTATTTGCCAAAATAACTCTCTGTATTCTAAAGAGGGCCTCCCAAAGACCACCCCTGGGATCAGGGGGTAATACCTCTATGACAAAGAATAGGAATTTTGCAGATTTACATGTTAAAGTATGTTTAAACAAAGCGTTGTTAGTGTTTTCCTTCCTTACGTCATATAGGTGGCTCATACACCCTTTGTCTCAGCCTTCTCTCGGTTTTCCTTATGTAAAAGGAATCACATGCCTCACAGGTCACCATGTATACCAAACCACAAGTATTGCAATTTGCAAATACTTTAGTGGTGATAATTTTGCCTCTACTTTTCAAATATATTTTCTCACCTTCATTGATGTTGACACAATAATGACAGCTTCCACATTTATGTGTACCCAACTTGTTTGAGAGATGTGTGACCTGTTTTCCACCCTCAAGTATGTTCTTAATGTTACGTCCTTTTTTAAATACTACTTTTAAGGGTTCTTCAAAGTTCAGATTCAAATCTGAAAAACTGGCAAACCTATTCCACTCGTCATTAATAATATTTTTTAACTATGTTGGTTTTGCCGTTGAAAGTAATAGTCAAAGCTGAATTGTAGTGTTTTATATCTACTGGAGAATTGTTTTTAGTGTTGGTGTTGCCAAAAATTTTTGTTGAATTCCACAGGATAGGCAAAAACCTTGTGGTCCTTGCTGTTTTTACTTCTTGTATCAGTCTTTCTAACAAATTATCGGGGTAACCTCTTTCTCGAAACATACTTGCAATAAATCTGGAAATCTGTCTCATCTGAGGTCATCCTACTAGCTCTTACTAGCTGACCCTTGACAATTGCCTTCTTTTGATAAGGGGGGTAAAATGCAAATATGTGTTAGAAAAGGTCTCCTTCCTATAAATTTTAGATTTCAACCCCTGATTTGTTCTCTGCATGCTCACATCTAAAAAAACTAAGTTGGGAACTGTCTATTTTGTAAGTAAATTTAAGAAAATTGGTGGTATGTGAGACATATTCGTAAAACTCAAGAAACTGGTCAGCAGTGCCATTCCAAAAAAGACAAATGTCGTCCAAAAAACGACCATAGTAATTCCACAAAATTTTGAAATGGGAATTGAAAACAAATTTATTTTCCCAACTTAGTAATATAATGTTGTCATATAAGGGGGCACAATGTGCACCCATGGCTACACCCTTTAATTGTCTGTAATACTCACCCTGAAAGTATATAAAATTGTTTTTCAAAATTAAGTCCATAAGAATCAAACGGGTACAAAACTTGTTAAAAGAAATGGAAATATGACTCTCCAAAAATTGCTCACACCATAAAAGACCTGTTTCATGGGGAATACAAGTAAATAGGTCCACCACATCCAAAGAAATAAGAAATGGGGTATTTGTTTTCTGTAGGGCATCAGCGTGTTTCAAAAAATCACACAAGTCTTTTAAAATGTTGAAATGTTCTAATATAAATGGCTTCAAATGGAAGTCAATATATTTGGCTAGGGGGGCTGTCAAAGAGCCCTCTGCTGTAACAATGGGTCTAAGAGGTTCTTGTGGACCTTGGGTATACCAAAAATAGAAGGAATTTTTGGTTTCTCAACATGTAGGTAGTTGTAAGTTTCTAAGTCAATAAGCCCCTCAAGAAGTAAGTCGTTAAGACATATTGAAACTTTCCTTTTTGCAATGTTAAACTCATTCAAGGACACTCTTTCATATGTATTTTCATCATTCAACATGTTTTAGCATTTTGACTTCATAGTCTATTTGGTCCATCAGAACCACCCCTCCTCCTTTATCAGGCTTCATGACTCTGAGATTCTTGTCTATTCTACAAGAATCAAGGATGTTGAATTCATCCTTTGTGAGATTGGAGGGTACTTTATTAAATTTAAGCTCATCTCTAAGACACTTCTCTAAAACATTTTCAAAACTTTTGAGCTGTGGATGTAACGGTGGGTTAAAAGTACTCTTTTTCTTTAAAATACTAGTACTCTCTCTTTTATCTAAACCATTAAAAAGTATCTCAAAGTTATTTTGTCTCACAAACATTTTAACATCCACCAATAAATCAACCATGTTGGCTTTGACCCTGGGAATATAGGTAAAACCTTTGGAAAACAAATTGAAATGTGTTTTAGTGACAGCGAGATTAGTGTAGTTAAATATTTTAAAACCTTTATCTGCATACACATTCATTGATAATTATGTCTTCTACAGTTTTTATTTCCACTGCCTGTTCCTTCAATTTTGGTAAAAATTCCGGTTGTTGTAGTTTATGGGTTCTTTCTTTTTCATCCTTTCGGATCTCTGAGGGGAGGGGTATTCTAAAGGGTCAGTTTCATTATGAAATGGACCTTTGTCATTGCACATGTCATGGTTGTCAAAAACCTCGTTGTATGCCACAGATTTGTGATTGGAATATTTATTGTTATCACCCCCCCCTGTTTTTGGTGAAGGGTAATGTATATTATTACCATACTCAAACATGTCTCTATCAATTTTCTTAGCTTTTCTTTCAAATACTTTCATGCATTTTAACTCAACATCCTTCAACATGTCATGATATTTGTTTTTCTCAGTTTCAATACCAAATAACAAGTCACTCACAATCAATTGTAACATATAACTTCTCCATTTCTACTTCATTGTTGACAATGATAGCTCGCATAATATCTAAGCCGCACCTATCAAATGCAGTAATTAAATCTTTATGAAACTGTGAGCCTTCCCTAACATTATTGGGGTATTTACACACTCGAAGCCCCTTAGGGACTATATTGGATTGAATACAATGTTTCAGATATATATTGTCCATTTCCATTGATTTATATTTAAAAAGTAAACAGTTAATTTTAAACACCATTTCAACATAAGAATCATGTTTGTTATTTGCCTGCAGCTTAATCAGCTCTTTAATGATCTCTCTAAAACCTGTATTAAAGTTGAGATCAGCCAAGTTAAAACCACTCACCCATATATCAATTGTACTTATATATATATATATATATATATATGTATATATTTTTATATATATATATATATTTTTATACACATTTTAATATTTTTCATACATACATTTTTATATGTTTTTCAAACATTTTGCAACCAGGTACATTTTTTATGTATTAAATTAAAATGGTTTTTAGAGCATACAATATTTATATATATTTTTACTATGTATTCCTGCCTGTAAAGTTTTTGTTTCACCACTAGATGGTGATATTGTTTCTTTGATTTTGTTAAGAAATCTGCAATTTCAACAACAAGGATGTTAATTGAATGTATTAACATTTTAATTAGTTAGGAGACACCACTGGTAGATTCAAATAACATCTGACTTATAAATTTAGCACACTGAGCACTGTTTAGCTTTTCCGATGAAGTGCATGTCGATGAAAATGCGCTGAGAACTGTAGCAGCGTTATTGTTTTTGTTTCTGTTCTGTGAGGTTTGTTCATGGAGTGAAAATAAGCATCTCTTGCTAATCTGCTGTGCCTGTCTTTTGAGTTTATCTTGCAAGATCTGTCATGAGAATCAGAGATGCCATGAGAATCCTCAGATATTCCCTCGCAGTGACCGAAGTCTGAGTGAAAAAAACCCTGGAATAGATAATAAATGTAGATCTATTTTTTCCTGTGAAAGTAAAACTCTTTGTACTGAGGTATGTAGCAGACACCTCAAAACACAATCCTGTTTAATTCAAAAAATACTTTTGAATGCTTTCTTAGAATCCCAGCCTGTGCAGGAGATTTCTCATTAAAGTGAGAGATTCATGAAACTTTGAAAAAGATTCTGTGAAGATAAGCAAGTCATCTAAATATAGAAAAATGTGGATATCCTGCACCCTGCAATGGGCTATGACAGGAGCTAGTCACTTTTTCAATACTCTTGGAGCAGCGCATAGCCCAGAGGGTAAGGCAGAAAACCAATAAAGAGATCCAGATACATAAACCTTAAAAAAGGCCTAAAATCTGGATGAACAGAAATATGATAAACATCTTTAAAATCTAAGGTTACTAAAAAGTCAAATGTAGAAGGTGTGAGAAGTTGTGGAGTGAAAGCATTCTGAACTTGGGTACAAATATTGATTTAGGAAAGAAAAACCCAAAACTGGTCTCCAGGCATTTTCTTTCCCTGGCACTAGAAACATTCCTGAATAAATCCTTTTCCCAACTGGGTAGGAGGATCTGCTTCTATTACCTCATGTGCATGTGACAACATGTGTTGTAGAACAGCAGGAAGCAGAAGGGTTTGAACTTGCAGATGTGAAAGAATTCCTTGGAATGGAGAATTATTTTCCTACTACTATTTGTAACCTTGCTGAATCAGCCTCTTAACCTATTTGTCTGAAACAATCTGCTGCCAAAGACAGAGATGGAGATTCAGACTTCTAGAAGGGATAACTGACTGCCAGCGTGGGATGGTGGGACAAGGTCACATACAGGCATTCAGACTTATTTGACTGCCCTTTGTTCAGGCCTCACTAACATTGCTTTTGAAATGTCTGCTTACCAATATTTTGTTGAGACTGTTTATTTTGTTTCTTGTCAAAATTAGACAAGGGAACAAAAAAATCTTTTGGAAATTTTAGAGAAGGAGGGCTGAAAAAATCTGAGAGATTCCCTGAATCAACTTACCTGTCTTGTCACATTTTTTATAACATCTGCAGCAGAAGGTCCAAAAACTAAATCTCTATCCAAAGGTCAATTTAAAATCTCATTTTTTACATCTTCTAGGAGGTCCTGAGAATACAGCCAGACAAGCCTCCTCAACACAGTACCAGTGGCAACAGACCTGAATGCAGCACCTACAGATGCACACTTCAAACAATGAACAGTATAAGAAATAGAAGAAGCTAAACTGCACAAAGCAGATTTTTTCCATAAGAGGGAACTGCAGACAAAACATTCTTCATACTTTCACAGTTAGTCAGAACAAATGTTAACATATATGAGCCTGACAAATCAAAAGTCTAAAAATAAGTTGCAGAAGCATACACTTTTTTCCCAAATGTATCGATACGTTTACTATTCTTGTCAGAAGGAGAAGGATTACAATTAAAAATATATTTAGCAGCTATATTAACTAAAGTATAACTGATGGGTCAGCTCTGGGTTTACTGTATAAAAACTTGAAAGACAGAGGAACTTTGTACCTTCTATCTGCTTTTTTAGGTGTGGACAGGTTGGCTGTCAGGGGAAACCACAGGTTGTGACAAACACATTCTTCAATGCTAACAGTACTGGGGGGATGGAAGGAGTTTTTGGAAAGTTCAGTTGTAGCTACTCACAATGTTTTCTGAAAGACTGAGATACCATGCTTTCCTTGTAGTCTGCATTTGAAATTTGAGGAGAAAAACCTGCATCGTCCCCTCATATTTCTCCACAGATTCAATTTCCTGAATCTCTTCAGTCCCTTTTTCTTGTACCAGAAATCACCTTATAAGAAGGGTCAATAGCCTGCTCAAGACCCTGAGCCACACCTAATAAACTTCTCTTGTCCAGTGGAATAGGTGCAGGAATAAATACATGCTTAGTTTTCTGGAGGTTGTTTTGACAGGAAAGTCAGGGCAAATAGGTTTATTAATGGCAACAACAGCTTCCCCAAGGATGGGCACAACAGTCTGGTTAAGTATGGCACCTTCCCTGCCCCTTTTCCTAAGACCAATAAGAGTGGTTCTCCCCTGCCCACAGAGGGGACCCCAACACCTGAACAGGGCGTGGCTAACTCCTGGTCTATAGTGACCATATGGACAACATCACAGAAATCTGAGGAAAAAGATGAGTGGTCTGAGAAACCAGCTTTGGCTACAGCAGAGTCTCCTACCTGCAGCTGAGGGAAATTACTAGCCAGCTGTGGTGCTGAAGACTGGTTAGTTAACTAAAGGGCACAAGCCTGTAAAAACAAAGTCCTTAAATGTATTTTTTTCCATTTAAAACACAGTAAAAAGCACTTCAATGCACTTTGCCCAAAAGTACATTAAACACAATTTTCTCCTCAGAAAAATTAATTTGAAAATTGCTTTAAACAATTTTTAAACTGACAAGAACAAAGGTGCGCTCCCGTTTAAAACTACAGTTAAGTGATGCGGCAGTCATCAAAAATGCCTAGCATAAAAATACCTTCCCTAACAGGAAAGCACGTTCAAACAACAAATATCTAATGTGGAAGGTTTTTCCCCAAAGGAAACTTATCTGCCCAGCAATGGAACAGCACAAGCTGAACATCAATCCTTGAAAGCCTACAATGAAGCGCTCTCTTCAGCAGCAGGAAAGCTCTGAAGGGCTTAGCACACAAACCTATCAGTTAAGCTCAGCTAAAGCTGTCTAATGGTTTGGGCATGTGGAAGGTGTTCTGAAGCTGTGGAACCTGGCCAGCTGTCATATCATTAGCAGGATATAACCCATATATCTTAGGCTACTGCCACAGAGATCGATAGTATGAACATTTTTAATTTTAATCATCTAATTATTTAACAGCTGTTTATTTCCTGTTCTGGGGTTAAATAGGGTCAACCTGTCTGCATCGGAGTCCCCATCATAACCTGCAGCAATAGAGTGATCTCTAGAGAAGGTAGCCCCATAGTCGCTCTGAACAGGGGCATAGTCTCTGTGATTAGCTGACTGTAAAACACACTTATTTAAGGAAACCACACCAGCCTTATACATGGCAATAACCTGACTGTTGCGTGTTGAAGTCTCTGTTTTTTCTTACTATGAACTACAACAGAGAACAGAATACCCGAGGGCCTAAAGGGTTTGGTTCTCCTGTACTTGGACGAGGCAGTATAATAGCCATGGAGGATGTCTACCATAGAGGGCTGTGGGCTCACACAAGTGGCTGAGGAAAAATATAAGTGGTCTGCTGGCCAACAACAACAGATTAACAAACTGCAGGCTGAAAAATGTTTTGTTGATTTTTTTTTTTTTTTTGGTGCAGCTGGATTTGATGGGGGCGGGGGGTGGCCACATAAGGATCCATCAAATTAGGGGAAAAAAAACACCAACCAAAAATAATACACTGACAATATTAAGGGCAGCAATAACAGAATATATAAACTATGTCACCACACAGAAGATTGAGCTAAACTGCATAAAATATAGCACAGATAGTTTAAATTGTGCTAAGACTTGTTCTACATCATGAAAAGTCACAGTACAAAGTAAAATTCACATATCCAAATAGTGATAAAACACACAAATATATGACATTAAATCAGACAGAAACTTTTAAAACAGCATAAATAAGCATTTACTTAGAGATTCCCTTGTCAGAAATGATAAAAAATCTTTACAGAAAATTCAAATAAAGTAATCTGAGGTAAAACTGTGATTCAATGATAAAAACAGCTATACCAGTGTTAAACTGGTAGCAAATATCACATAAATGAAGGGGGAAAAAAGGCAAAAAAATGCAACATTTTACTTTAAGAAGTTGTAAATGAATCAGATAAACAATAGAAACAAGAGGCCTAGTGTTTAAATGAAATCACAGAACTTCAGTTTCCCAGTACAAGTCAGAGCATTTCAGAAAGGCCCCATACCTGCATAAAACCACTATTAAGCATACCAACAACACAGCAATAAACTAAAATTCTCAGACGGATTAACAGCAGTAATTAATTGCAAGAATATTACAATAAAACACTAGCACACACACATATGTACATGTGTGCATGTTTATATATGTATATACGTGTGTGTATACATATATATATATCTATATATATATCTATATATATATATATATATATATATATATATCTATATATATATATATATATACATATATATACATATACACACACACACACACACGCACACACATATATACATATACATATATATGGATCTACTTTTCTTCGTCAAAATTTCATTTCTTAGAAAAAGAAAAGTAGATCCCTACTTCAGCAAAAGTGCATTTCAACAAAAGTGCACTTTCACTGAAGTCTAGTCGCCGGATCAGCTGACTAAAAAAAAAAAAAAAAAAACATGCAATCCCCCTACCCCCCTACTTAAATATACCAACTATGAGATCGCACTACAACGAGGAAAAGGGAATATTCCCATTCTATGTCTCATTCCATGCTGTATTGTGTTTCTGTACTCTGTTTTCGAAGTTTCAGTACTTCGAACAAGTGGTCTCGCACAAGTGGGTTTCGAAGTACTGAAACTTCGGCCAACCGAAGTAGACCCATATATATATATATATATATATATATATATATATATATATGTGTGTGTGTGTGTGTGTGTGTACGTGTGTGTATATATATATATATATACGAATTGGTAATCCCATTAGAGTTCAGCAACCCCAACAGTTCATAGTTATTAGACTGTCTGATATGTGTCGGAATGTTGCGCTCTGAAAATGCTTGGCTATTATTGTTGCACCACAAATCCCATTTGTAATATTTTATGCCCTTGCCGAAGAATCCGCAAGGTCCTGGATTGTAAGCATTAATTTCAGTGGAATGGAATGTGTCATGGCACATTCATTCTGTGGGAACAATATCCAAAGTCAGGTTAAATAGAGGTTGGCTACTAGAGCCAAGTTTGGCTTGTGATCCGTCAGCCGCCATATATGTTGTTGTTGTTGTGTCTTTCGGCTTTTCCCGGTTAGGGGTCGCCACAGCGAAACTCCGGTCCGCTAATGATTGGCAGTAGATTTTTACGTGCCGAGTTGCCAGCTTATATCTGGCCCCACTGATAAACAAACACCTTACTAGTGAAAACAGCTTTACCTTTCAATCTGTCTCTGTAAACTTGATTACAAAATTACTCAATAAGCTAAAACCAACAACAATGGCTGCAGATGAACTCCCAGTTGAATTCTTAAAAATTGCTGCTGACACAATAGCATATCCAGTAACCATCCTTATCAATTGCTTCACCTCCGAAAAACTAGTCTGTGACCTCTGGAAGGTCTCACATATTATTCCCCTCCATAAAGGGGGCAACTCAAATGACCAAACAAATTACTGCCCCATAGCTATACTGTCTTCTCTCTCTAAAATACTGGAAAGGTGCATTGACCTACCAATTCTGGAACACCTCAACACAAAAAACTGTTCACTAACACTCAGCATGGATTCAGGCCTTACCATAGTACAACCACTGCTCTCATGTTGTTCACTCACCTAGTTAATGGTCAAAGAAACAATGGTAAATACATCTCGGCCATCTTCCTAGACCTCTCCAAGGCCTTTGATATAGTTAATCATAACAAGCTTATAAAAGCCCTGTCAGAACAAAATCTTAGCCACTCCACTATCGCATAGTTTCACAGCAGGCAGTTAAATGGCACCAGGAGCTATCACCTCTGCTCCCAGTTAGAATAGGGGTTCGACAAGGTTCCATTCTTGGACCTCTGTTATTTACTATATTCACCGATAACCTGTTCTCCTCTACTCTCCACTCCTCAGTCATCCAGTAGGCAGATGATTTTATATTAGTCTGTGCCTTCTCTTCCCTACAGGAACTACACCAGCAAACTCAGGCTTCCTTTCTCTCTGTCGAATCTTGGCTCACTGACCACCAGCTAATACTCAACCCAAACAATGCAAAACTTATCTTCCAACCATAGCAATCCTGACCTCTCATTTAACATCATATCCAATAACAAAACTATCATAGCTCCTGTTACCCACACAAAGCTTCTTGGGTTTGTGATTGACTGCAACATGAAATTTGATAGCCATATCTCTGTCACCGTAAAGAAAGACCATAAAGAAGTAGGTACTCAGTTCTTAAACAATGCTAAGAGCACTATTGCATGTACCAGTCTAACTGCCTTTGTGGGCCATTTTAAGCCTAGCTAATTACCCCATGTGAGAATCAAACCCTGTACCTTGTGTCTGTAAGGTAATCACATTAACCATTATGCCAACCTCCCATCTCATCTCTACCCTACTATATGCCTCTCCAATCCTCTCCAACCTTAGAAAATCTGACTTAACCAAACTAGAAGCCTGCTATAACAAAGTCATCAAATTCGCTCCCAACAGTTCTTACAGATCACACCACTGACTAGCTCTCAAACAGCTCAATTGGCTTGAACTTCCTCAACTACTTCTATATAATTAACTTGCTCTATCACATAAAATTCTATATCATCCAAGAAAACCCCTTCTCTACAAGACCTGATAATTCCATACTCCTGTAGCAGGAACCTCCACTCCACTAGCAAACTTCTCCTCAAAGTAACTAAAGATAATAATGCCGCTGATTCACCCCTCTACTTGAACACAATAGTGAAACAATGGAGTACACTTCCCCCTCTCATCACAGCTATAACTTCCATACATGAATTTAAAAAGTCCTTAAAAATACATTTGTCAAACTCATGGCTCTGGAAAGTACAGTTGTGTACACCTACCATAAATGTAGATGTTCGAGTGTCTTCACTGTTGCAGTCATGACTGTAGGGTTCTCCCCTGCCGGCAGGCAGTCCTCGGTCGGCCAGAATCCCAAAGTCTGGGTCCGGCATCGGCTGTTCAACCATGCTCCCTGACGTCAGAGCGCCAGGAGTACAAAGCTGACAGCCGACGCCATCTTCTCCAGTTTTTCTTGCCCCAGATGTCAGGAGTCCCAAAATGAGAAAGGTCCCATATCCTTTGCAAATACACCTCAGAAGAATGGTGAAAAAAGGAACCACATAAAAGTAAAAATAAGAGGGGACAGGAGGGAGGGAAACCCAGACTGCAACAGTGAAGACACTCGAACATCTACATTTATGGTAGGTGTACACAAATGTACTATGTTCATCGTGTTTCACTGTTGCAGTCATGACTGTAGAGTAGAATCCCATTGTCACTCCAAAGCAAGTACAAGTATGATGCAGTCATTGTCCATGCTGGTGTGAATGACCTGAGATGTACCTCCCTGGACTACATGAAAAGAGACATTGAGGAGCTCTCCGATTATGTAGCCCAGACTGGTATGACCCTGACCCTGAGCAGCATCCTGCCTTCACCAAGAATGATGCCTCAGTACAAAGACAAAATGATCAGTTTTAACAATTGGCTTAATCACTGGTGTCATTCTAGGGGATCAATGTCTGTCAGCCTGGGATGACATGCTGGACAAGCAGCGTTGCCAAGAGGATGGCTTGCACCTGTCACCACTGGGCTTCGGATACTGGCCAAGGCTCTTGCCACCCCATAGTGCCTTTTTAGGCAATGCTCAAAAGACAAATCAACCTCCGTAAAAACAAAAATGGAAAAAATTAAGGGTAATGCTGCTCAACGCCAGAAGTCTAAATCTCAAGATGCAGGCACTCGAAGCACTTCTCAGTATGGAGAACATCGATGTCTGTGCAGTAACTGAAACCTGGTTCAAGGCTCCTGAGAGCAC
The DNA here is from genome assembly GCF_019279795.1 of Protopterus annectens. Classification (NCBI taxonomy): domain Eukaryota; kingdom Metazoa; phylum Chordata; order Ceratodontiformes; family Protopteridae; genus Protopterus; species Protopterus annectens. Next base: position 1,915,697,488 of record NC_056737.1, read on the forward strand.
TCCAGCTACCAGGCTATACCTCATATCATGCTTTTGGCCTCAAGTTCCAGGCGAACCACAAAGGAGGGTGTCCATTTTCATAAAGGACACCTACACCTCTCGATTGGTGGCTACCCATGAAGCATCAGAAACCATACAAGTTTTACTCACCATAGGCAAAACTGCCATACAACTGGTGCATGTTATAGAACACCCTCCCAATCCCAGGAATCCCATCAAGCATTCCTGAAAACACTGGAGGATATGAATGTCACACCAAACACCATCATATTGGGTGACTTCAACTACCCTAACATAGACTGGGCCCACTATTCTAGCCCTAACACCCTAGCCCAAAGATTCCTGGAATTCATTAACTCAAATGCTATGGAGCAACTGGTCACTTCTCCTACGAGGAGAGATAATATACTTGACCTGATTATCACAAACATGGGGTCCAAATGCTCCGCAGGATATAAACCCCTCACTAGTAAGATCTGATCATAAACTGATCACGTTGGATGTACATATCCCACCCCACCCCAGAACAAAGACTACAGTGAAAAATTTTTCAAAAGCTGACTTTCGCTCCTTAAGTCAGAAATGATATCCTTTAAGCTTACTGGGTTAATGGAAACCACATCCCAAAATGCTGAATCCTACACAAAAGCCTTCTACGGACATCTCCAAGAATGCATGGATCAAGCAATCCCAACTAAAACCAAGACCCTCTCCACCAAGGAAAGCCGGTTTGGTGGACCCGGCTATAAACAAACTGTACAACAAAGAAGGAAGCTACTGCAGGACAAAGCCAAATCCCACAAGGGAAAGGCTTCCCTGATCAACACAAGTAAAAACTACGTTCTCTCATAAAACATCTAAAGCCAACTTTGAGAGAAAGATTGCCAAGGATACCAAAGACAATCACAAGGCCTTCTTCAATTATGTCAGAACCTTGGGAGGGAATTCTCAGATATGCTCTGAGTTAGTACACAACGACAAAAAATTCACTGACCCTACCGACATTGCCAATATTCTGGCAGATAGGTTCAGTGCAAATTTCTCCCCTCCCTCACCCCTTAAAGATGAAGTAATTATCCCTGCTGAATGTAACCTACCTGTCATCACAGACATACAGGTGAAATCAGCACTCAACAAAGCAAAAACACAGCATCTATGGGACCCGATGGTATCCCGGTTGCGTGTTACGTGAACTTCAAGATGAACTAAACCCTCACCTAAGAGCTATTCAATCTTAGCCTCACTACAGGATATGTACCTGAACACTGGCACAGCAACAGTGGTCCCACTCCACAAAGGGGAAATTCTACTGACCCTGGTAACTACCGCCCCATAAGTCTGACCAGCCTGGTCTGCAAGGCTATGGAAAGAATCATCATGGAACTCATAAATGGCGACATTGGGGATCTGCAGACCCTTGATCCCACCCAGTTCAGTTTTGTAAAAGGCAGATCCTGCCTCTTAAACCTGGTTGACTTCTTCGAGACAGTCCCTAGTGCCATCGACGAGGGTAAGGCTGTCCACACTGCCTACTTGGACTTGGCTAAAGCCTTTGACACAATACCACACTCTGGCATCATAGACAAGCTCAGCAGCCTAAATGTAAGTCCATATGTCACAAGATGGGTAGCAAACTGGCTAATAATCAGAACCCATAAGGTCAAAATTGCTGGAGCCATGTCAGACTCAAAACCAGTCACGAGTGGTGTCCCACAGGGCTCAGTCTTGGGACCACTCTTATTCAGCATTTACTTCTCAGATGTGAAAGCAAATATGGGAGGATTATGGCTGACAAAGTTTGCAGATGACTGCAAACTGGGTGCCATAGTTGATTCACCTGCTGACACACACATCCTACAGAAAGGTCTCACTGAAATGGACAACTGGTGCGGAATCATGGCCTCAAACTTAGCGCCAAAAATGTATAGTCATCCCTTTGGGAAAAACAAAGTACCCACAAATTATCACGTAGACAATAACCCACTGAGTGGAAGAAGTAATCAGAGACCTGGGGACTCAAGTCGATAGTGACCTCTCCTTTGACAACCATGTTGCCAAAGTGGTCAGAAAAGACATTCTACCTTGCCCATCTCATCATGAAAGGATTCTTATCCAGATCAAAGGAGGTCATTGTACCTCTATATTCCTCCTTGTCAGGACCATGATTGAATATAATGCTCCATTTGGGATGGATCTCACCCGGCACATGCAACAACTGGAAAGACCCCAGAAGTACCTCACCAAGAGGATCATAGGTCTCAAACATGTGCCTTATCCAGCTAGATTAAAGAAACTCCAGCTCTATTCAGTAGCATACCGCCTGCTCAGAGGTGATTTGTGCCTAACATATAGGGCCATGTCCAACCAAGAACTGATGGACATGCTCCATCTCAAAAAATCCAAATCCACCACAACCACGTGAGCTAAAGATTTCAACCTCTGCACAAATATGAATAAGACATGCTGGAGGGATAGATTCATAACACAGAGGTTACCCGTACTCTGGAACAAAATCCCAGTTCATGTGAGACAGAGCCCTTCATTGGCATTGTTCAAGAAAAATCTCGATGCATGGATGGGAGATGGCAAGTTTACCCCGGGAGTCACCTCAGTGTCACTACTAGACAGAGGTATAGTTTACTAAATAATGGGGTCCCACATGTGTCACTACTAGAGAGGCAACTATATATCTGAGGGTGGCGGAAGCCATCACTGTTGGCTAGGCTTATAAATGCCCCCGGGCAGATAGCCTAGTACACTACTATGAAACTATGAAGAAGAAGGGGCGGCTAAAAGGCCCTGCAAGACTGCAGAGGCAAAGCCTGCCCTAGACTTAGAGTAGAGAGGTAGATTGTAGTTCTTAGAAAAAGTATGCACTGAACTCCAAGTTGCAGCTTCCAAAATGTCTTTGGTTGGAACTCCCCTGAGGAAGACCGCAAAAGTGGCAGCAGCTCTGGTGGAATGAGTCCGTATACTCCCTGGGATTTGCTTTCCATGGTGTGAATAACAAAATCTGATTCCATGAGCAATCCATTTAGAAATGGTCCGTTTTGAAATGGCTTTACCTTGGGAACTTGAAGCATAAGAAACAAACAATTGTTCTGATTTTCTGATGTCCTTGGTTCTGTCCAGGTAAAATGTAGTTGTCTGTGTACATCCAAGGAATGTAAGATCCTTTCCCTTTATTTTGAGGAGTGGGGAAAAAAGTTGGCAAGTGGATAGTTTGATTTAAAGCCACTTTGGAAACCACCTTAGGCATGAAGGTAGGATTAGTCCTCAAAGACACCCTGTCTTGATGAAAAATAATATAAGGTTCCACAGCCATAAGAGCTTGCAACTCTGAAACTCTCCTGGCAGAGGTTAGGGCTAACAGGATAGCTGTCTTCCAAGATAAAAACTATGTCAGAAGAGGCAGCAGGCTCAAAAGGAGGCAAGGGGGTCTAGGGTCTTAAATTCTTTAAAAAGATAGCTTGAAGATGTCTTTTCTTCTTAAGAGAAACTTTGGATGGGGCAATAGGAGGCATAAGCTAG